>NW_021822630.1:541378-551378 GCF_901001165.1 Salmo trutta
AGGTTCCTGGTGAGTCTCAACATGTGTCTTTGCCTGCCCCTGTGGCCAAACAGAAACTCCCTGACCCCCTACAAATAATTTGAAATGTAATGATGTTGCGTAATTCATTCAAATGTATCCCAAAATTGCGTTTACAAAAACATGAATAACGAGGTATTATTAAGATAATTTTTCCACAGCTTTCCTCTAGCTCCTAGGTCACTTTTTATCGTTTTGCCAAACGGTTTCCTTTAACTTTGTCTTAGCAATGTAGTTTTATGTTGACCAAACAACATGTTTGTGGAAGATAGTGTGTCTTGAGAAAATGTTGAGTCACGTGCCGCCCTCTCCTATAGTGGCAGAGAAGACCATGGAGGCCATGACGGCCGCCAAGGTCAAGGCCAGTTCCTCCTCTGACTCCGACAGCAGCGACTCCAGCTCCTCAGACAGTGATGAGGAGAAGGGTAGGAACACGCACCAAGCCCTTCTCATTTCACTCCTCAAATGTTGTTTTTATCTTCTTTGGTTTGAAGTGTAACATTGAGGTATTTCGCATGTGCCCCATATTATTTACCTCATGCATATATCATGGTCAATACTTCAATATTTAACAATCTCACATTGTGGCTGTGGTCAACAACAGATTTTTATCACGTATTCAGAATTGATAGACGAAAGCTTCATTCAGTAGTCAGGATCTCCTCTCTGCCTTCTCTTGTCAGGAATCCCTCCTAAACAGAAACAGAAGAAAGGCCATGGGACCAACGAAGGGAAGAAGCCCCATCTCCACCATACCATGTCTGGAGCTGGTCCTCACCCCCAGGGCCACCCTCACCCCCAGGGCCACCCTCACCCCCAGGGCCACCCTCACCCCCAGGGTCCTGTTCTGCAGCCCAGCATCCACCTGAAGCAACAACAGCACCATAATCCCTCCCCCGCCACCTACATGGCCCCTCCCCCGGTAAGATTGATTGAATTTATGAGAGAACTAAAAGTAGTAAGCTGCTCCAGCCGGAGACATATTTAACATTTTGGTCATTTAGATAACCACATATCACAGTCGTAAGTACATGTTCCCTCAGAAAAGTCAGTGCTAGTAGGAAAATACACAAGTACAGGATTTATTTGTCTGTGATTGTTTCTGTTGAATTGTGTCTTTGTTTTGTATGTTTGAAATGTTCTTGTCTGTATGCCTAAAACTGTACATGTCAACATGTTTACACAGGGCACAGCCGTAAAAGAGATCCAGGTCTCAGTCTGTTTTCCCTGTTAAAATAAAGATTTAAAATTTAAGATACTTAACATTGCATACATGATCAATTATGGGGGAAAAACAAAGCTTGAATGCTTATTTTCTATGTGGTGCTAAAGATACGACAAAATAGCATTTTATTGTCTGTTTTCATTAAAGCTTATTACAGGACTTAAAAACAGCAGTAAGACGATATAGAAAACATGTAGTGGGGCTTTTCGCTACACACACAATAACATCTGCTAAATATGTGTATGTGACCAATACGATTTGATGGGATGGGGACTGTACAGTGGGACTTTACAGCTAACTAAAAAAGCATTTAGAAAAGTGCAGCAGTGAAGTTCATTGTATGATGGTGCGTGTATGTAATGTCTAGGTAACGGTCACGGCGTTGGAGTCCTCCCAGCTGCTGGAGAACACATTTGATTTGCTGCCCCACTTCAGCCAGCAGCCCCTCATGCACCTGTCCCAACACCACCACTCCTCGTCGCCTGCCGTGCCCCCCCACCTCAACGTTCACTCGGCAGCGGGGCCCGTGTCCCCAGAGACGCACCCCTTTCTCAACCAGCACCCCATCCACCCCAACCCTAACCCAGGTAAGTCCCGGCCTCTTCAAGCCACACCTGCCTGAGATCAGATAGTCTTTGGTATTTTTTCTAATACTAATACTATGGTTGATTTGAGCTTGCCTGGCGTAATGGGACCAATGGAATAGTCCATAATTTTCCAATCCCACCCATCTGGTGCACTGGGCAGGATCGATTGAGCGCAAGATAAGTATTTGAAAGAAAACACTATTTGAACCCAGTTCTGCAATAAGTTGGTCTTGGGTTATCTGAAGGCTTCCTAAAAGTTTATTCTAAGAATTTATTGACCTATGATTAGATTAACTAGGCAGTCCTTTGACTTTTTTTCATCGTGATGTTTCCATCATGACTCTCCTAACCACCTTTTTCTCATTGTTTCCCTTCCTCCTCTTCGCATGTAGCTTTGCACATCGCCTTGCCCCAGCAGCCGTCTCGACCTAGCCACAGGGCAGCAGCTCTACCTCCCAAACCCCCCCAGCAGCAGCAACCAGCGACCCAGCCAACCCTACTACTACAACAGCTCCAGCCACAAGCCCCTCCACCCCAGCACCACCTCCAGCCCCACATCCTCCACCCCGCCCCCCCTCAGTCCCTGCAGCAGCGGCCCCTTTCCCCCCCCACCCTCACCCCTCAGGGCATGTTGTCCTCCAAGCCCCCCCAGATGCTCCTGGAGGATGATGAGGAGGTGATTCCGCCCTTACCCCTTCGCCAGGTGCATCTCTACCTGCAACAGCTCCAGCAGGGACAAAGCCAGGGAAGACCTGGCCAACAACCACACAATCCCCAGCAGATCATGCAGTCTCTCCAGGTTCGCCAACAACAACAGAACCAGGCTCCCCTCCTGCAGTCTGTACAGGTCTGTATTGTGTATATGTTGAGTGTGTAATATATTTTAGGGCTGTCCCCGACTAAAAATAATATTGGTCGAATGAGTTGTCCTGTATGTGACTGGCGACGTTGTCTCGCTCTCCTCCCTACTGCAGCGAAAGACAGCACAGCAAGTGTTTATTGAGCTGTCCGTGCTGAAGCTGCAACATCATTACAGCCATATAGTTTCTTACTTGTTTCTGACAGAAGTTCTGTTACTGAAATCCCTCATTTGTTTAGGAAAAACATTCCCTATTCCCTCAACCCTTGCTCTCTTTACGTGACACATGTAAGCATCGCATGTATGTGACCAATAGGGCCTGACCAATAGCCTATCATAATCACATCAATTAATTGGTTAAAATAAAATAAACACAGTAATGTCGACAGCTAAATCATCAAATCAAATGTATTTATATAGCCCTTCTTACATCAGCTGATATCTCAAAGTGCTATACAGAAACCCAGCCTAAAACCCCAAAGAGCAAGCAATGCAGGTGTAGAAGCACGGTGGCTAGGAAAAACTCCCTAGAAAGGCCAAAACCTAGGAAGAAACCTAGAGAGGAACCAGGCTATGAGGGGTGGCCAGTCCTCTTCTGGCTGTGCCGGGTGGAGATTATAACAGCACATGGCCTAGATGTTCAAATGTTCATAAATGACCAGCATGGTCAAATAATAATAATCATAGTAGTTGTCGAGGGTGCAACAAGTCAGTAACACAAGAGTAAGTGTCAGTTGGCTTTTTCATAGCTGATCTTTGAGAGTATCTCTACCGCTCCTGCTGTCTCTAGAGAGTTGAAAACAGCAGGTCTGGGACAGGTAGCACGTCCGGTGAATAGGTCAGGGTTCCAGCAGGTCTGGGACAGGTAGCACGTCCGGAGGCAGATGATGTGAAAAATAAACTTGAAACAGGAGAATGTTTACTGGTTGCTCAGGAGGGAAAGGGCAAGTCAGGTGTGTGTGAAGACATTTGACTTAGTTGTGGAAACTACTGGAGGTCCAGAAAAAGGAGGGTATAGGAGCAAGCGTTGCGTGAGTATTATGTGCCAAACAGCTGCTGTTAGATTACAATATACTTTTTTCTGACCAATTGGGACAGTGTAAACAACACTAAATAAGTGTGCCATAGCCTCTGTTCTAACGAATAATATATAAAGCCTTTATTGTAGCAGACTAAAAACAGTTGCATGCATTTGTGAATTACGGTTTATTTCTTGTTTAGGCTAGTTATTCAAAGCTCACTTTATTTCATTTTAAAACAAAACTGCTTGATTTCATTTCAAAAGCATGCAAATGTAAATGTAATGGCATGAACGAATAAATGATTGATTGATACATTAGACTATATATTAAAATATAGGCCTAAATAATTTACCGTATTAAGACTAAACAGGATGCGCTCTTAGTCCTACAGCTCGATGGTGGTTGTGGTGCTGTCAAATCAGTTATTGTTTTCTTCCACAATCTGTGAGCAACACCTGTCAAACAGACATTTCTCTCAAAACACAGGGATGTCGATTCGCAAGGGACTAGTATTTTCAGAGGACCTTGGAGTTCGTCAAAAAACAGTAGGTTATTCTGTCTGGAATTGTTTTTAAAAATATTTAAAAAAATACAATCTACCTGCAGTAAAGCCATTCAACATTTACATTACGTTCAGTCATCTAACCGTCTCCCGTCCAGAGCGACCCACAGGAGGGGTCAAGCATCCCACCCAAGGGCACGTCGACAGATCTCCCACCAAGTTAAAATGCGGACCCGAACCAGCGACCCACTGGCCCAAGACCCCAACCTCCAGGCCACCAACCATCCAAGATCCTCCCACAGTTCCCCAAGAGCTGCCCCTCAACCAACCGAGCCCCCCCCCCCCGCCCCCCCCGGGGGAAAATTAGGGCTTAAGGCAAGGGCTGTTTCCTCATCCATTCTGCTGCTGCATTGTTCTCAATCCCAATATGCTGGTTCATTTTGCCATCATGTAGATGGCAACATAGGGAAAGGCGGCAATTCTACGGCGCACTGAAGATTATTTCAAAAACCGCGGACGGCAACGATATCCAACGCGGGAGAAAGCGCATTTCTTATACAATAATATTAGATTTCTTTTTTTACATATTATAACCATATACATATAACTTAAGAGTGATGGATTGTGCCATCCCTGAGGTTGCCGCAATGGATTAGTCCACCGAGACGGGCGCAAATCAGACAGGTGTCTTGTACACCATGAAAATAAAAAACTGTTAGACAAAAGAAAATCTGGCGACCAACAGCCTGTCAACTAAATGGGGTCAGCCCTAGTTTATTTGGATCCCCATTTAGCTTTTGCAGAAGCAGCAGCTACTCTTCTTTGGGTCCACATAATGCTTTTATAATATTTGTATTGTGTACAGTGAGTGTGTAATGTACATTGTTTATTTCTTATACAGAGTCACTGTGTGTCTTAGTAAAATTTGCCTTCTGGGACATTAAATTGATCCTATCCTCCTATCCTAGGTCCAGCCCTCCCAACCCTCTCTTCAGCCACCCCAGCTCTCAGTCCAGCTTCCCCAGCCCCAGTCCAAACCCACCCCCCCCTCGCGCCAGCCCCAGCAGATCCTACCCCCGCACCAGGTTGCCCGCCACCTGCAGCAGCATGCCCAGATGGGTTACCCCTCCCAGGGGCCGGTGGCGCAGCAGACGGGTCAGTCAGACAGGCATGCCGCTGCAGGGCAACACAAGGGGTCCATGCAGTCCTCCGCCAAAGCACAGCACATCATCCAGCAACACCTCTCCCCTCGACAGATCAAGGCTGATCCATACAACAGCGGTGAGACTCAAGTGTTGATTGATTGATTGATTAAATTGGTTGATTGATCAATTTATTGGAAAACCTCAGATCTCATAAAACCTGGAAGTGTGTAGTATCTCAGGAACTACATTATTATAACACAGCAATCTATACAGCATGACTGCAAAAGGGACAATTTAGAACGTTGTGTGTTTCGGTATGTTAGGACACTGCTGTAGGATTTGAATCAGACTAAATGGTGCTTCTAATCATTCCCTTTCTGTTCTGCCTACAGGGCACCTAAGGGAGAACCCCTCCCCCATCATGATGCATTCCCCCCACCTCCCCCAGTATCCGCCCATAACGCACCAGTCTCCGCCACACAACCTGCAGCCCAAGAAAGTGAGTATTGTGTGTGTCGGTCTCTATTTCTGTCAGTCTGGATCTGTTTAGAAAACGTGCATTCAAATAATATTTGTTTTCTCTCAAGTACTATAGCTTTGCTGGATTGTTTGAGCTTGCCTGGCACAATGAAGTTAATAGACTAATCCTAAAAAAAAGTGAACTCCAGGCAGGCTCAATGAAAAGCTGAACGTATTTAAATGAAAACAAATACTATTTGGATCCCTGGATACCTGATCTCTGGTTGTGCCGTGTGAAATTCGATAGAGCCTCTGTGTGGGGAATGTACGCGTTAACCTATTTCTATGTGCTTGTTGAAGGGACAGCAAGCATTTAAGCCACAATCCTAAGTCTGTTTTTTAATGGGTGAATAACATTCATCAAAACGACCATTGAACAGCAGAACATCTTCCAGAATGCGCCTTTAACCCTGTCCGGCTTTGTGCTGTGTTGAAGGAGCAGCGTGCGCCCCCGGCCCTGGTAGGCTTGAAAGAAGAGAAGTTGCCTCCCTCTCCAGTGATGAGAGGAGGAGAGCCCTTCGGCCCAGCCATGAGACAAGACCCTCACAAACACCCAGACTGCCACAGCAAGCCCTCTCTACCAGGTCATGCACAGCAGAGTGAGTACACCTGTGGGGACCCTTGCTGGGACCCACAAGGGAAAAAATATATTTTGGGATTTAGAGTTAGTATTATGGTTAGGTTCAGGGTTAGATTTAGGGTTAGAGGAAAATAGGATAGGAATCAATTATTTGGTCCCCACAAGGATAGCAAAACAAAACTTTGTGTGTTAGGGCTGGGCGTTATACTGTATTTTACTATATACCGGTATTGATGCATTGACCGGTTTGAGTTTTTACTGTAACTTCTATAATGGTATTTCAATGTTTGGTTTGTTAAATGTGTTACGCAACTCCGCCGTGTGTAACGTCCTCTTTTATAGTTTACTCCGCTACTTGAGTCGTTGCTCTCACTCTCTCACCAAGCCCCGCCCCCTGTCAATCAAGTAGGACAGTTAACTTCACTAGGATAAAGGGCAGCATTCGGAATTTTGGATGAAAAGCGTGCCCAAATTAAACTGCCTGCTACTCAGGCCTAGAGGCTAGGATATGCATATAATTGGTAGATTTGGATAGAAAACACTCTAAAGTTTCCAAAACTGTTAGAATAATGTCTGTGAGTATAACAGAACTGATATGGCAGGCGAAAACCTGAGGAAAATCCATCCAGGAAGTACTATTATTTTGAAAGGCTGTTTTTCCATTGAAAGCCTATCCACCATACAAAGACTTAGTACCCAGTTCACGATATCTATGGCTTCTTTTACATGTGGCCAGTCTTTAGGCATTGTTTCAGGCTTTTACTCTGAAAAATGAGGGAGATACAGCACTTTCAATGAGAGGACAGTGGACATTTCCAGACATGAGCCCAGCGCACCTTTCTTGTTTCTCCTTTTCTATTGACGAAGCTTTTGTCCGGTTGAAATATTATTGATTATTTATGACAAAAACAACCTGAGGATTGATTTTAAACATCGTTTGACATCTTTCTACGAACTTTTATTGTACTTTTTTGACTTTTCGTCTGGATGTTGAGAGCGCGCTTTGTGCCTTTGGATTACTGAACTAAACGCACCAACAAAATTGAGTTTTTTGGACATAAAGAGGAACATTATTGAACTAAACAAACATTTATTGTGTGACATGGAGTCCTGGGAGTGCCACCAGATGAAGATCATCAAAGGTAAGTGATTAATTTAATCGCTATTTCTGACTTTAGTGAGTCCTTTCCTTGGCTGGAAAATGTCTGTATGGTGTTTTGTGGCTAGGCGCTGTCCTAACATAATCGCATTGTGTACTTTCGCCGTAAAGCCTTTTTGAAATCGGACACTGTGGTTGAATTAACAAGAAGTTTATCTTTAAAATGGTGTATAATACTTGTATGTTTAAGGAATTTTAATTATGGGATTTCTGTTTGAATTTGGCACCCTGCAATTTCACTGGCTGTTGTCGAGGTGGGACACTAGCGTCCCTATGATACCAGAGAGGTTAATGCTTCGACTACGAGACTGCATAGTCAATGCAGCAGATACAACAAAGCTCCTTTCCACTTTGCTTATTAACATAAATCCACAAAGGTTCTGTAATTACACTGTTAGTTTCTCTAACTGTCTGCAAACAGTCTTCGCAAGTTGTCTTCGCAAGTTGTGGCTAAAATCAATTGTGTTAGCCGCTAATGCTCACCGCTAGTCAGCTGGCTAGCTAATAAATCTACTGCGTCAGAACAAATGTAGCTAACTAATACAACCTGATTTCAGTGCATGAAATGGTTATCTACATTAAGTAATAGTAAACGTTTAATGTAGCCGAAGATTATAGGGTCCCCTGGAAAACACTGACCAACACTTTGGTTTCTACTCTGTCACAAATAACTCCTTGGCATTTTCATTCGTTATCATGTCAAACACTGTATTCAAAGTGCCTGCTATTATATTCTAACTATAGAATTATAATAATCATTATATTTCCATGATTACAACAGTTCAAAGTGTTTTGATCTAAATCGCAAGTTAACATTTGGTTAAAAACGATTGCCCATAACGTGCAGGCCTATGCGGCAGTGTGGAAATGATCTCAAATGAGAGCAGGAAATGCACAAAAAAAAAAAGTGTTTTAATTGTGTTTAAATCAATCAGAATGGAGAAAGCCACATTAATAAACACTTAGAATATATGTGTTGCCACCCTAGGGTCATGCACTACTCATAAAGCAAATGTAGGACTTTTATGATTCAAAAACATAAAATAGTGTCAAATACCTTGGCCATATTGCCCAGCCCTGGTGTGTGTTTTTATATGGGGGTGTACTGTGTATGGAAGAACAATATTGGGGAATAGTGCTCATTTGCAGACAAACACACGTTCCGTAAGAATAAACGTGATTGTCTGTGGTGCAAAGCAAATGAGTGCATATGTCTTTCTTTTTGACCATGGTCTGTATTCCTTGTATGTGTTTATGTGCATCAGATGTAAAGTCGATGGACAGCTCTCGGCCGGTCATCCGTTCCTCAGAGCCCAGCGGTCCTCCCTCCTCCTCCCTGCCAGACAAGGACAAGTTCAAACAGGAGCCCAAAATGCCCGTCGCGCCCAAAAAGGTACAAGTGGGTGGAAGACCAAGCAGCACGTTGCCATACACACATACACCTTATTATAAACATATAACTCCTGGCCCATACTAGGCAGCAGGTAGCCTAGTATGGGCCAGTATCCGAAAGGTAACTGGTTCGATTCACAGAGCTGACTAGGTGAAAAATCTGCCGTCATGCCCTTGAGCAAAGTACTTAACCCTAATTGCTCATGTAAGTCGCTCATGGTAAGCGCGTCTGCTAAATGACTAAAATGTAAATGTAATACAGAGTATACAAAACATGAAGCTCTTTCCACGACAGACTGATCAGGTGAATCCAGGTGAAGCTATGATCCCTTATTGGTCTCACTTGTTAAATCCACTTCAATCAGTGTAGATGAAGGGGAGGAAACAGGTTGAAGAAGGGTTTTTAAACCTTGACAATTGAGACCTGGATTGTGTAGGTGTGCCATTTAGATTTAGAAGTGCCTCAACAGAGTATGGTAGTTTTTTGTCAAGAACTACACTGCTGCTGGGTTTTCACGCTCAACAGTTTCCCGTGTGTATCAAGGTGTTCCTAATGTTTGGTATACCCTGTATATTATCTCTTATAATGAGAATACCGTCATAGCCAAACTATTGAAATGAGTGGCTATGTAATGAGTCGACCCCTTGGTCAGTCATGATCAAATACTAACGTATCTGCTCTTCCTCAATTCCCCCCCTCGCGCTCATCTGTCTACCTGTGTCTCTGTCTCACTCTCCGTCTATCTTTCCATCTATCCATCGGTCAGGATGTGAAACTGAAGAACATGGGTTCGTGGGCCAGCCTGGCCCAGAAGCCCACGTCAGCGCCCTTGTCTGCAGTGAAGTCATCTAGCGACAGCTTCGAGCAGTTCCGCCGGGCCGCCCGGGAGAAAGAGGAGAGAGAAAAGGCTCTTAAGGCCCAGGCAGAGCAGGCTGAGAGGGACAAACTGCGCCGGGAGCAGGAGAAACTACGGTGAGGATTACAGTTGGGT
>NW_021822630.1:558878-586636 GCF_901001165.1 Salmo trutta
CTCCACCTCCTGGCTAGTCTGTGCATGAGTCTTGTTAATATTATGACTACAATTAATCAGAGGTAAACTTTTAGCTGTACAAAATTGAGAAATAAGGAAATTGCATATAAAAATTTGACAAAAATATTATAGAAAACCCTACAAAAACAGCTCTGATTTCTATAATTTTTCTTGTTCGATTCTAGTGGATACATGTCAGTTCTAATTCTGTTGGCTTCACAGGTCGAGGGTCACGACGAGTTGACTTCTGACCCGGTCCTCTGAGTTTTCTCTTATGGTGTAATTCTCCAGTGCCTGTATTCTATGATTCTAGTTGGCATATATTACACTTGGGGTGGATACGGAAGGGGAGGTGTAATATTTGATGGGGAGGGAGGGAGATTTAGGATAAGCTTGTGTAAAAAGTCAAAGGAAAAGTCAGCATTTTATATTTTACCCATTTAACGATATTCAGGTTTAAATCTAGTTTTAGCTGGACTTCTGTGGTATGAGTGTACACTTGACTCAACTACTTTCTCATTTTCAATCAGTACAGTTTTAAGTAGACATGTCTCTGTGCTGCGCCACTTTAGCAATTTTGTGTGTCAGAATGTTTGTGTGGATGAGTGTGTGTGTGTCTGATTTTAGTATGTGGCGCAGGGACGCATGTGTCCCATTGTAGAAAAGCATTTAAACAGGGATGAAGATTAATATACAAAATGCTACAAGAGAACGAGTTTCTTGGCTAAAGTCAGTCATCATTTTGAATTCCACCATATATGAATAGCCTATATATACATTTGTTTTGTTAGACAAGTTATGAAAAGGTGAAATACTTTTTCATTCCTTCAAGCCTTTTATTAATTCCTTAATTTTATCCCCATGGTAAGTGATGGAAGTTATGTGCCATAGATATGGATTCTTCAGAATGTGCTCAGCAGAGAGTTTGCTTTATTCAGGTATTTTATTTTGTGTTACATTTTTGGTCTTTTGTTTTTTGGGGGGGTTTGTGTAACATTTTCCTTGATTTATTGTTTTGTATGTGAGTGGTCTGTCGGTCAATGATTAAATCTGTTATGATCACGGAGTAAACTCATCTCTTTTATAGAAAATAAAAAATAAACAAAATGTTGGTCTTTTTTTCATTACATTGGATTATGGTAATAAGGGCTCTGGACTGGTTTCCTTAGTTAAGTCCTACATTTGGTTCTGTGATGTTGGGGATGGACTATTTATATATCTAGAGTACAATGTAGTACAGTACTGGTGCAATATATCTGTAAAACTAGCCCATACTGTCTTGGGGATACTAACGTTTGAGGGATAGAGATTGGAGGAATAGTGAAGCTTCCCATTTGTAGCATTCTGCCTTCAGAAAGTATAAATACCAGGACAAAATGCTTTATGCTTTGACATTTTTTTTGCATTATTACTTCAGTGCCTTGTTGCAAACAGGAAACAATGTTTTGGAATATTTTTTATTCTGTACAGGCTTCCTCCTTTTCACCCTGTCATTTAGGTTAGTATTGTGGAGTAACTACAATGTTGATCCATCCTCAGTTTTCTATCACAGCCATTAAAGTCACCATTGGCCTCATGGTGAAATTTCTGAGTGGTTTCCTTCTTCGGCAACTGAGTTAGGAATGATGGCTGGATCTTTGTAGTGATACCCGTCTGAAGTGTAATAACTTCACCATGCTCAGAGGGATATTCAATGTCTGCTTTTTTTTCACCTATCTACCAATAGGTGGCCTTTGAGGCTTTGGAAAACCTCCCTGGTCTTTGGTTGAATCGGTTTCAAATTCAATGATGATAATTGTATGTGTGGGGTACAGAGATGAGGTAGTCATGAAAAAAATCATGTTAAACACTTGCACACAGTGAGTCCATGCAATTTATGTGACTGGTTAAGCAAAATTTTACTCCTGAACTTATTTAGGCTTACTATCAGAAAGTGGTTGAATACTTATTGACTAAAGATATTTCAGCTTTTTGTTTACTTCTAAAAACATTCCACTTTGACATTATGGGGTATTGTGTGTAGGCCAGTGACACATAATTTCAATTTAATCCATTTTAAATTCAGTAACAAAATGTGGAAGAAGTCAAGGGTGTGAATAATTTAATGCATTCAGAAAGTACTCAGACCCCTTAACTCTTTGCTCATTTTGTTACGTTACAGCCTCATTCTAAAATTGATTAAATAGAACATTTTCCTCATCAAGCTACACAATACCTCAAAATGACGAAGCAAAAACATTTTATTAAAAATAAAACAAATAACTTATTTACGTAAGTATTCAGACCCTTTGCTATGAGACTTGAAATTGAGCTCAGGTGCATCATCCATTGATGATCCTTGATGTTTTTACAACTTGATTAGACTCCACCTGTGTTAAATTCAATTGATTGGACATGATTTGGAAAGGCACATACCTGTATATATAAGGTCCAATAGTTGAGTGTGCATGAATGCCAAGCGTCACATCTGGAGGAAACATGGCACCACCCTACAGTGAAGCATGGTGGCAGCATCATGCTGTGAGGATAAAGAATGGCGCCGGAGAGAATGGCTGCCGTTTTAGTCTCATAACCAATTGTGCAATTGTGTTTTTTTGCGTTATTTGTAACTTATTTTGTACATAATGTTTCTTCCACTGTCTCTTACGACCGAAAAGAGCTTCTAGAAATCAGGACAGCGATTACTCACCTCGTTTTAAAAGACGATTTCTTCTTTAACAAGTTGGATGAGAGGGATTTAGTCCAGACACCCGACAAGGCCCTCATCTCCGTCATTCGCAGGAGAAAGAGACGGAGATATCGAGGACGAAGGTCGGGGTGCCTTGTGAGGAACCGGCGGCGAGTGGGTAATTTTCCTTTACCATCGGTCCTATTAGCCAACGTACAATCATTGGCTAATAAAATAGATGAACTACAAGCACGTATATCCTACCAACGTGACTTTAAAAACTGCCATATCTTATGTTTCCCCGAGTCGTCGTGGCTGAACAACGACATGAATAATATACAGCTGGCAGTTTATAAACTATCGGCAGGATAGAACAGTAGCCTCTGGTAAGACAAGGTGTGGCGATCTATGTATATTTGTAAACAACAGCTGGTGCACTATCAAGGTTTTGCTCGGCTGAGGTAGAGTATCTGATGATAAGCTGTTGACAACACTATTTACTAAGAGAGTTTTCATCTATATTCTTTGTAGCTGTCTAGCACCCCAAACCGATGCTAGCACTAAGACCGCACTCAATGAGCTGTGTATGGCCATAAGCAAACAGGAAAACACTCATCAAGAGGCAGCATTCCTAGTGGCCGGGGACTTTAATGCAGGGAAACTTAACTCTGTTTTCCCTAATTTCTACCAGCATGTTAAATGGGCAACCAGAGTAAAAAAAACTCTAGACCACCTTTACTCCACACACAGAGACGCATACAAAGCTCTCCCTCGCCTTCCATTTGGCAAATCTGACCATAATTCTATCCTGATTCCTGCTTACAACCAAAAACTAAAGCAGGAAGCACCAGTGACTCGGTCAATAAAAAAAGTGGTCAGATGAAGCAGATGCTAAGCTACAGGACTGTTTTGCTTACACAGACTGGGGTGCGTGCTCAGTCCTCTCCTGTACTCCCTGTTCACTCATGACTGCATGGACAGGCAAGACTCCAACACCATCATTAAGTTTGCTGATGACACAACAGTGGTAGGCCTGATCACCGACAACGACGAGACAGCCTATAGGGGGGAGGTCAGAGATCTGGTGGTGTGGTGCCAGGACAACAATCTCTCCCTCAATGTGATCAAGACAAAGGAGATGATTGTGGACTACAGGAAAAGGAGGACCGAGCACGCCCCCATTCTCATCGACGGGGCTGTAGTGGAGCAGGTTGAGAGCTTCAAGTTCCTTGGTGTCTACATCACCAACAAACTATCATGGTCCAAGCACACCAAGACAGTCGTGAAGAGGGCACGACAAAACCTTTTCCCCCTCAGGAGACTGAAAAGATTTGGCATGGGTCCTCAAAGCTGCACAATCGAGAGCATCCTAACTGGTTGCATCACTGCCTGGTATGGCAACCGCTCAGCCTCCGACCGCAAGGCACGACAGAGGGTAGTGCGTACAGCCCAGTACATCACTGGAGCCAAGCTTCCTGCCATCCTGGACCTCTATACCAGGCATTGTCAGAAGAAGGCCCTAAAAATTGTCAGACTCCAGCCACCCTAGTCATAGACTGTTCTCTCTGCTACCACACGGCAAGCAGTACCGGAGCGTCAAGTCTATGTCCAAAAGGCTTCAACAGCTTCTACCCCCAAGCCATAAGACTCCTGAACAGCTAATCAAATGGCTACCCAGACTATTTGCATTGCCCCCCTTGTTTACGCTGCTGCTATACTCTGTTTATTATCTATGCATAGTCACTTTAACAGTGGGTGAATGGGTAAGACAAAATATTTAAGTGCCTTTATGGTAGTAGGTGCTAGGCGCACTGGTTTGAGTATGTCAAGAACTGCAACACTGCTGGGTTTTTCATGCTCAACCGTTTCCCATGTGTATCAAGACTGGTCCACCACCCAAAGGACATCTAGCCAATTTGACATCACCGTGGGAAGCATTGGAGTCAACATGAGCCAGCATCCCCTTGGAACGTTTTCGACACCTTGTAGAGTCCATGCCGCAAAGACTTGAGTCTGTTTTGAGGTTATAAGGGGGTGAAACTCAATATTAGGAAGGTGTTCCTAATGTTTTGTACATTCAGTGTATGATGATGCTTAACGCATTGATGCTTTAGGCTAGAAACAAGCTGTGAATTTCACAAGAAAGATGTGATTGTGATGCCAGCAGAGATTGTTACGTTACAGACCTCAGACTGGGGCGAAGGTTCAGCTTCCAGCAGGACAACGACCCTAAACACAAGGCAAAGATAAAAGAGGAGTGGCTTCAGGACAAGTCTCTGAATGTCCTTGAGTGGTCCAGCCAGATCGTGGACTTGAACTTGATCGAACATCTCTGGAGAGACCTGAAAATAGCTGTGCAGCAACGCTCCCCATCCAACCTGACAGAGCTTGAGAGGATCTGCAGAGAAGAATGGGAGAAACTCCCCAAATACAGGTGTGCCAAGCTTGTAGTGTCATACCCAAGAAGACTTGAGGCTGTAATCACTGCCAAAGGTGATTCAACAAAGTACTGAGTAAAGAGTCTGAATACTTATGGAAATGTGGTATAATTTGCAAAAATGTATAAAAAGCTGTTTTTGCTTTGTCATTATGGGGTATTGTGGTAGATTGATGAGGAAAAAATAATTGAATCCATTTTACAATTTTTTCAATTTTATTTCACCTTTTACTAGGCAAGTCAGTTAAGAACAAATTCTTATTTACAATAATGGCTGAGGAACAGTGGGTTAACTGCCTTGTTCAGGGGCAGAACAACAGATTTTTACCTTGTCAGCTCGGGGATTCAATCTAGCAACTTTTTGGTTACTGGTCAAACGCTCTAACCACTAGGCAACCTGCCGCCCCGATAAGGATATAACGTAACAAAATGTGGTAAAGTCAAGTGGTCTGAATACTTTCCGAATGCACTGTTGTTCCATTAGCTAGAAGAACAAAGAAAAAACACTGTTGGAAGCCTGATGAGAGGATTTAGAATGGACAATAGTGGACCATTTATTTTCCTCACCAGCCCAATCAGGCTTGTTTACGAGAGTAGAGTGAATATTTATTGTCCAAAAGGGCACTTACCCTCAGGCACACAGATCAAGGAGAGGGTTCTGATCATTTGAGCCAGCTCAGAGGCTGATATTCTAGGCCTAACATGGGTAGTTTTCTCACCTGGATAACCAAGATATCAAATTCTATTTATCACATGCGCCTAATACAACAGTTGTATGTAGACCTTACAGTGAAATGCTTACTTACGAGCCCTCAATGCAGTTAAGAAAAGTACCTAAAAAATATATTTTTTAAAGTAACAAATAATTAAAGAGCAGCAGTAAAATAACAAATCAAATTGTATTGGTCACATACACATGGTTAGCGGATGTTATTGCGAGTAACGAAATGCTTGTGCTTCTAGTTTCGACAGTTCAGCAATATCAACAAGTAATCTCACAATTCCACAACAACTACCTAATACACACAGATCTAAGTAAAGGAATGGACAGGTACTCATCATAGCACCTGTCACAAATGGAAATCAGTGTTTAAATCCCTTCATAGATATGACTAACTGGAAGTAATTGGAAACTGGAAGAGAGCTTCACACATAAAACAAATATTTCTCTGTCTCTCACTCGCTTTCTCTCTCTCTGAAATGTGAGCTCGCTAAAGCATAATCACCTGCTCTCATTGAAAATTGCTTTACTCCATATTGGACATCCCTGTGGTGGAGGAATAGGGAAGAAATTCTGGGTCCCTTGGCATTCCTGTGGTGAAGGGAAGAAATCCTGGGGCCCTTGGCATCCATGTGGTGGTGGTGGCGGAAATGAAATCCTGGGCCCTTTGACAGCCCTGTGGTTGAGGTAGAAGGAAATCCTGGGCCCTTTGACATCCCTGTGCTTGAGGTAGAAGGAAATCCTGGGCCCTTTGACATCCCTGTGCTTGAGGTAGAAGGAAATCCTGGGCCCTTTGACATCCCTGTGGTTGAGGTAGAAGGAAATCCTGGGCCCTTTGACACCCCTGTGGTTAAGGTAGAATGAAATCATGGGCCCCTTGGCATCACTCTGGTGGTGGAGGTGGAGGAGGTCTAGCCTGTGGAACTGAAGATGTATGTATTTTTGATCTATTTTTATGTTGCTGTGTCCATTCCTTTAGCAGCTTTTTTCCCACGGTTGTTGTGAAGGCTCATGTCCTCGGCCATAAGCTCTGGCCATGCCCCTCTTGCCACACACCTCACCTGTCTCCACTCTGATCATTAGCGCCCTTGAATATTTAAGCAACAGTTTCTCCTTCCAGTATTCTTTATTCCTGTTGGCGAAGGCATGCGGTGACCAACTTATGTTTTCCATTCCATGTTGTGTGTGACTGAGCAGTGAGTACCTTTCATTATTGAAAAATATGTATAAATGTTCATATTTTATTTCAGCTTCTACTGCAAAATTACTTTACAATTTTCTGTCAGTCCAGCATGTGAGATGCTTTTCAGTTATTTATCCCTTTTGCATGTGTCAGTCATGCTTGTTATCATGTTTGTATCTTCCTCTTGTATTTCCTGTAGTAAACCACAACACTGTCTGACCACTTTTCCCCATGTGCTCCTGTGATTGTTTGCAATAAAACCCCACTTTTTGGATTCCTGCTCCATCTCATGTCATCTGCATTCTTATCTACGCGCTATGGTGGGACCAGTCAATCCCTCATTATACAGTCAACCTTTTGTATAGCGGTGGTGCGGCAAACTGGGAAATAATCTAAACAAAACAATATTCATGTGAGAAACCCCTGACTGCAGGTAAAATAGGACCATGATTTACTGACTCAAAAGGAGTTTAGCTTACCTTCTTAGGCACACACATCTCTGAAGGGACTCATTCCAGACATACTAAGATCATTTAAATCAAAGCACTACGTGACAATCCTCTGGTTTCCCTGTAGTTGAAATATTATATATATAAAAACCAGATAGGATGGCTTATCGCTGCAGAATGCTGTGGTAGCCATGCTTGTTTAGTGTGCCTTGAATTACAAATAAATCACTGATGGTGTCACCAGCAAAGCACCCTACACCATCACACCTCCTCCATGCTTCACGGTGGGAACCAGACAAGCGGAGATCCTTCGTTCACCTACACTGCGTGTCAGACACAGCGGTTGGAACCAAAAATCTCAAATTTGGACTCATCAGACTGAAGGACAGATTTCCACCGGTCTAATGTCCATTGCTCATATTTCTTGGCCCAAGCAAGTCTCTTATTGGTGTCTTTTAGTAATGGGTTCTTTGCAGCAATTTGACTATGAAGGTCTGATTGACGGCAGGTAGCCTAGTGGTTAGAGCGTTGGACTAGTAACTGAAATGTTGCAAGATCAAATCCCTGAGCTGACAAGGTAAAAATATGTTCTGCCCCTGAACAAGGCAGTTAACCCACTGTTCCTAGGCTGTCATTGAAAATAAGAATTTGTTCTTAACTGAACTGCCTAGTAAAATAAAATTCACGCTCCTCTGAACAGTTGATGTTGAGATGTGCCTTGACTGGTACTGTGTATCTATATCATATTACCTTATGATTCATGACCACAGATGTGATGGGTGACTCCAGACTGCTCTCCTTCATGAAGGGTGGAAGGCTTCACTGCATGGAGCTGGGTCTCCTTTATATCATTAATCACTGGAGGGACAAGTGGAGTACCCAGGCTACACTGGCGGTTGGTCATCACTAGTGCATCAATGTGGAGCGCTCAGGCGAGCCACCCTTGGAGCGATGGGTAGCTCTGCCATAAACTGTGGGGGATGGCGCCACTGGGAGGAGCTGTGCCTCCATATCATTCATCACTGGAGGAACCAATGGAGCACCGAGGCAACACTGAAGTATGATCATCACTGGTTCAACCTTAAGGGGAGTGGAGGTGACCAGTGGAGAACTCGGGCTACACTGGAGGTTGGTCATCACTGCTGTCAGTGGAAGAGTGTGTTTTAATCTGTTTTGTTTATTTTTTCCGATGTGAAAAATCCTTGATTGCAGTTAAAGTAGGACCATGATTTGCTGATCCAAAAGGAGCGATGGGCAGCACTGCCACCACTGGTGCAACAGGCACCACTGGTGCCGTGGGCAGCTCCACCACACCTACTGGTGCCGTGGGCAGCTCCGCCACCACTGGAGCGATGTAGCTGGGTGGTGATGGCTCCACTGGGTTCGTTGGCAGCACTAGGAAGAGCTCTGTGATGTCTTTGCTGTCCACTGTTGGAGCGATGTTGATTAGAATCTGTGACATCCTCCAGACTTCCCACGAGCTCTACTGGGCTGGGTAGCACCAATGGGAGGAGCTGTATATGAAACAACACTCACAATCAGTTTAAGTTCTTACTCTGATAATTAGAACGTGACGGACACTATGAAAGCTTAAATTAAGTTTATTCTTCCCAAAGGAACAAACAGCTGAATCGACAGACATGGTTACAATAGTGGTGGTGTATGTACCCTACTTTTGGTGGAGTCTCCTTCTCGCTAAACATTGCATCTTTATTGATTGGTAAGAAACTAAGTGATACGGGCAATAAACGGTTCCTTTTCCCTTAACGTGACCTCACCTCGACCCCCTTCATCACTAATCCATGGCTCTCTCCCCTTATCAATGCTGCCACGTGATCGTTTTCCCTGCACTCAGCACATTCCGAGCTTAATTGCACCCACCTTCCTCCTACAGATAACCATTAACTTCTGGTGTAGACCCTCTAAACCTAAGCACTCAAAATTTCAATAGGATGCCTGATAATTAACCCTATCCCAAGTTTAGGAGTTAGAACCCAGAATCCATGAAGTTACAACAAAGATGGCTTAGAATGAAGAAACTGGTTCCCCAATAGAAATCACCTACCACGCTTGTAGGCGATGTCACGGCGTAGTTGTCTAGCAAGTTCAGAAGCACGTAATCGGGTCTAACGGTTGTGTCATGCCGAACCGCACGTGTAGACCAACAAATCAAAGACACTCCTTCGATATACATTTGAAGTCGGAAGTTTACACACACCTTAGCCAAATATATTTAAACTCCGTTTTTCACAATTCCTGACATTTATTCCTAGTAAAAATTCCCTGTCTTAGGTCAGTTAGGATCACAACTTTATTTTAAGAATGTGAAATGTCAGAATAATAGTAGAGTGATTTATTTCAGCTTTTATTTCTTTCATCACATTCCCAGTGGGTCAGAAGTTTACATGCACTCAATTAGTATTTGGTAGCGTTGCCTTTAAATTGTTTAACTTGGGTCAAACGTTTCAGGTTGCCTTCCAGAAACTGTACCCATTACATTTGGAGAACTGTTGTAATCAACACATGATTATGGTGGGCTGAATTTTCTGGACTTTACTACCTTAAATACATTTGGATAAAACAATTCCTAAGAAGACCCACTTCTATGTGGAATGTTATTCCTCATGTCTTCTCTACTTTTTGTGGCCTTAACTTCATGTTGGTTTGCAATTATAATTTTGACAAAGTTCCAGTGAAACCTTCTGCTTTTCATCGGCAGGTTTTCTTGTTGTGGTCCTTAATTTATAAGAATCATTTTTCTCCACACAGATATTATATATGGAATAATCAAGAAATATTGTCTAAAAATACCGGTGGCAATATGACAATAGCTCTTGGGTGTTTTTAACAACTTCCGGTTGTCACAGGAAGTTCTTACTCAACACACGTTGTCTTTGGGGTAGACATAAACAGAATCCTGAATAAGAAGTCTCTACCTTAAGAATTGACTGAATGACAGATGGTTGAGTTGCGTGATTTTCACTATCTGCAGGTGGCAAAATACAAAAGCTCTAGGCTGTTTTTAACCACTTCCGGTTATCACAGGAAGCTCTTGCTTCACACACGTTGTCTTTGGGGTAGACATAAACAGAATCCTGAATATGAAGTCTCTACCTTAAGAATTGACTGAATGACAGATGGTTGAGTTGCGTGATTTTCACTATATGCAGGTTGACCATATGACAATAGCTCTAGGCTGTTTTTAACAACTTCCGGTTGTCACAGGAAGTTCTTACTCAACACACGTTGTCTTTGGGGTAGACATAAACAGACTCCTGAATAAGAAGTCTCTACCTTAAGAATTGACAGAATGACAGATGGTTGAGTTGCGTGATTTTCACTATGTGCAGGTTATATGACAATAGCTCTAGGCTGTTTTTAACCACTTCCGGTTGTCACAGGAAGCTCTTGCTTGACACACGTTGTCTTTGGGGTAGACATAAACAGAATCCTGAATATGAAGTCTCTACCTTAAGAATTGACTGAATGACACATGGTTGAGTTGTGTGATTTTCACTATCTGCAGGTGGCAATATGACAATAGCTCATGGGTGTTTTTAACCACTTCCGGTTGTCACAGGAAGTTCTTACTCAACACACGTTGTCTTTGGGGTAGACATAAACAGAATCCTGAATAAGAAGTCTCTACCTTAAGAATTGACTGAATGACAGATGGTTGAGTTGCGTGATTTTCACTATGTGCAGGTTATATGACAATAGCTCTAGGCTGTTTGTAACCACTTCCGGTTGTCACAGGAAGTTCTTACTCAACACACGTTGTCTTTGGGGTAGACATAAACAGAATCCTGAATAAGAAGTCTCTACCTTAAGAATTGACTGAATGACACATGGTTGAGTTGCGTGATTTTCACTATCTGCAGGTGGCAATATGACAATAGCTCTTGGGTGTTCTTAACAACTTCCGGTTGTCACAGGAAGTTCTTACTCAACACACGTTGTCTGTGGGGTAGACATAAACAGAATCCTGAATATGAAGTCTCTACCTTAAGAATTGACTGAATGACAGATGGTTGAGTTGCGTGATTTTCACTATCTGCAGGTGGCAAAATACAAAAGCTCTAGGCTGTTTTTAACCACTTCCGGTTATCACAGGAAGCTCTTGCTTCACACACGTTGTCTTTGGGGTAGACATAAACAGAATCCTGAATAAGAAGTCTCTACCTTAAGAATTCACTGAATGACACATGGTTGAGTTGCGTGATTTTCACTATGTGCAGGTGGCAATATGACAATAGCTCTTGGGTGTTTTTAACAACTTCCGGTTGTCACAGGAAGTTCTTACTCAACACACGTTGTCTTTGGGGTAGACATAAACAGAATCCTGAATAAGAAGTCTCTACCTTAAGAATTGACTGAATGACAGATGGTTGAGTTGCGTGATTTTCACTATGTGCAGGTTATATGACAATAGCTCTAGGCTGTTTGTAACCACTTCCGGTTGTCACAGGAAGTTCTTACTCAACACACGTTGTCTTTGGGGTAGACATAAACAGAATCCTGAATAAGAAGTCTCTACCTTAAGAATTGACTGAATGACACATGGTTGAGTTGCGTGATTTTCACTATGTGCAGGTTATATGACAATAGCTCTAGGCTGTTTTTAACCACTTCCGGTTGTCACAGGAAGCTCTTGCTTCACACACGTTGTCTTTGGGGTAGACATAAACAGAATCCTGAATATGAAGTCTCTACCTTAAGAATTGACTGAATGACAGATAGTTGAGTTGCGTGATTTTCACTAAATGCAGGTTGACCATATGACAATAGCTCTAGGCTGTTTTTAACAACTTCCGGTTGTCACATGAAGTTCTTTCTCAACACACGTTGTCTTTGGGGTAGACATAAACAGAATCCTGAATAAGAAGTCTCTACCTTAAGAATTGACTGAATGACAGATGGTTGAGTTACGTGATTTTCACTAAATGCAGGTTGACCATATGACAATAGCTCTAGGCTGTTTTTAACCACTTCCGGTTATCACAGGAAGTTCTTACTCAACACACGTTGTCTTTGGGGTAGACATAAACAGAATCCTGAATAAGAAGTCTCTACCTTAAGAATTGACTGAATAACAGATGGTTGAGTTGTGTGATTTTCACTAAGTGCAGGTTATATGACGATAGCTCTAGGCTGTTTTTAACAACTTCCGGTTGTCACAGGAAGTTCTTAATCAACACACGTTGTCTTTGGGGTAGACATAAACAGAATCCTGAATAAGAAGTCTTTACCTTAAAAATTGACTGAATGACACATGGTTGAGTTGCGTGATTTTCACTATCTGCAGGTGGCAATATGACAATAGCTCTTGGGTGTTTTTAACAACTTCCGGTTGTCACAGGAAGTTCTTGCTTGACACACGTTGTCTTTGGGGTAGACATAAACAGAATCCTGAATATGAAGTCTCTACCTTAAGAATTGACTGAATGACACATGGTTGAGTTGCGTGATTTTCACTATCTGCAGGTGGCAATATGACAATAGCTCTTGGGTGTTTTTAACAACTTCCGGTTGTCACAGGAAGTTCTTACTCAACACACGTTGTCTGTGGGGTAGACATAAACAGAATCCTGAATAAGAAGTCTTTACCTTAAGAATTGACTGAATGACACATGGTTGAGTTGCGTGATTTTCACTATCTGCAGGTGGCAATATGACAATAGCTCTTGGGTGTTTTTAACAACTTCCGGTTGTCACAGGAAGTTCTTGCTTGACACACGCTGTCTTTGGGGTAGACATAAACAGAATCCTGAATATGAAGTCTCTACCTTAAGAATTGACTGAATGACACATGGTTGAGTTGCGTGATTTTCACTATCTGCAGGTGGCAATATGACAATAGCTCTTGGGTGTTTTTAACAACTTCCGGTTGTCACAGGAAGTTCTTGCTTGACACACGCTGTCTTTGGGGTAGACATAAACAGAATCCTGAATATGAAGTCTCTACCTTAAGAATTGACTGAATGACACATGGTTGAGTTGCGTGATTTTCACTATCTGCAGGTGGCAATATGACAATAGCTCTTGGGTGTTTTTAACAACTTCCGGTTGTCACAGGAAGTTCTTACTCAACACACGTTGTCTGTGGGGTAGACATAAACAGAATCCTGAATAAGAAGTCTTTACCTTAAGAATTGACTCAATGACACATGGTTGAGTTGCGTGATTTTCACTATGTGCAGGTTATATGACAATAGCTCTAGGCTGTTTTTAACCACTTCCGGTTGTCACAGGAAGCTCTTGCTTCACACACGTTGTTTTTGGGGTAGACATAAACAGAATCCTGAATATGAAGTCTCTACCTTAAGAATTGACTGAATGACAGATGGTTGAGTTGCGTGATTTTCACTATCTGCAGGTGGCAAAATACAAAAGCTCTAGGCTGTTTTTAACCACTTCCGGTTATCACAGGAAGCTCTTGCTTCACACACGTTGTCTTTGGGGTAGACATAAACAGAATCCTGAATATGAAGTCTCTACCTTAAGAATTGACTGAATGACAGATGGTTGAGTTGCGTGATTTTCACTATGTACATGTGGCAATATGACAATAGCTCTAGGCTGTTTGTAACAACTTCCGGTTGTCACAGGAAGTTCTTACTCAACACACGTTGTCTTTGGGGTAGACATAAACAGAATCCTGAATAAGAAGTCTCTACCTTAAGAATTGACTGAATGACACATGGTTGAGTTGCGTGATTTTCACTATCTGCAGTTTGTAATATGACAATAGGTCTAGGCTGTTTTTAACCACTTCCGGTTGTCACAGGAAGCTCTTGCTTGACACACGTTGTCTTTGGGGTAGACATAAACAGAATCCTGAATATGAAGTCTCTACCTTAAGAATTGACTGAATGACACATGGTTGAGTTGCGTGATTTTCACTATCTGCAGGTGGCAATATGACAATAGCTCTTGGGTGTTTTTAACAACTTCCGGTTGTCACAGGAAGCTCTTATTCAACACACGTTGTCTTTGGGGTAGACATAAACAGAATCCTGAATAAGAAGTCTCTACCTTAAGAATTGACTGAATGACACATGGTTGAGTTGCGTGATTTTCACTATCTGCAGGTTATATGACAATAGCTCTAGGCTGTTTTTAACCACTTCCGGTTGTCACAGGAAGCTCTTGCTTCACACACGTTGTCTTTGGGGTAGACATAAACAGAATCCTGAATATGAAGTCTCTACCTTAAGAATTGACTGAATGACAGATGGTTGAGTTGCGTGATTTTCACTAAATGCAGGTTGACCATATGACAATAGCTCTAGGCTGTTTTTAACAACTTCGGGTCGTCACATGAAGTTCTTTCTCAACACACGTTGTCTTTGGGGTAGACATAAACAGAATCCTGAATAAGAAGTCTCTACCTTAAGAATTGACTGAATGACAGATGGTTGAGTTGCGTGATTTTCAGTAAATGCAGGTTGACCATATGACAATAGCTCTAGGCTGTTTTTAACCACTTCCGGTTATCACAGGAAGTTCTTACTCAACACACGTTGTCTTTGGGGTAGACATAAACAGAATCCTGAATAAGAAGTCTCTACCTTAAGAATTGACTGAATAACAGATGGTTGAGTTGTGTGATTTTCACTAAGTGCAGGTTATATGACGATAGCTCTAGGCTGTTTTTAACAACTTCCGGTTGTCACAGGAAGTTCTTAATCAACACACGTTGTCTTTGGGGTAGACATAAACAGAATCCTGAATAAGAAGTCTTTACCTTAAAAATTGACTGAATGACACATGGTTGAGTTGCGTGATTTTCACTATCTGCAGGTGGCAATATGACAATAGCTCTTGGGTGTTTTTAACAACTTCCGGTTGTCACAGGAAGTTCTTGCTTGACACACGCTGTCTTTGGGGTAGACATAAACAGAATCCTGAATATGAAGTCTCTACCTTAAGAATTGACTGAATGACACATGGTTGAGTTGCGTGATTTTCACTATCTGCAGGTGGCAATATGACAATAGCTCTTGGGTGTTCTTAACAACTTCCGGTTGTCACAGGAAGTTCTTACTCAACACACGTTGTCTGTGGGGTAGACATAAACAGAATCCTGAATATGAAGTCTCTACCTTAAGAATTGACTGAATGACAGATGGTTGAGTTGCGTGATTTTCACTATCTGCAGGTGGCAAAATACAAAAGCTCTAGGCTGTTTTTAACCACTTCCGGTTATCACAGGAAGCTCTTGCTTCACACACGTTGTCTTTGGGGTAGACATAAACAGAATCCTGAATAAGAAGTCTCTACCTTAAGAATTCACTGAATGACACATGGTTGAGTTGCGTGATTTTCACTATGTGCAGGTGGCAATATGACAATAGCTCTTGGGTGTTTTTAACAACTTCCGGTTGTCACAGGAAGTTCTTACTCAACACACGTTGTCTTTGGGGTAGACATAAACAGAATCCTGAATAAGAAGTCTCTACCTTAAGAATTGACTGAATGACAGATGGTTGAGTTGCGTGATTTTCACTATGTGCAGGTTATATGACAATAGCTCTAGGCTGTTTGTAACCACTTCCGGTTGTCACAGGAAGTTCTTACTCAACACACGTTGTCTTTGGGGTAGACATAAACAGAATCCTGAATAAGAAGTCTCTACCTTAAGAATTGACTGAATGACACATGGTTGAGTTGCGTGATTTTCACTATGTGCAGGTTATATGACAATAGCTCTAGGCTGTTTTTAACCACTTCCGGTTGTCACAGGAAGCTCTTGCTTCACACACGTTGTCTTTGGGGTAGACATAAACAGAATCCTGAATATGAAGTCTCTACCTTAAGAATTGACTGAATGACAGATGGTTGAGTTGCGTGATTTTCACTACATGCAGGTTGACCATATGACAATAGCTCTAGGCTGTTTGTAACCACTTCCGGTTGTCACAGGAAGTTCTTACTCAACACACGTTGTCTTTGGGGTAGACATAAACAGAATCCTGAATAAGAAGTCTCTACCTTAAGAATTGACTGAATGACACATGGTTGAGTTGCGTGATTTTCACTATCTGCAGTTTGTAATATGACAATAGGTCTAGGCTGTTTTTAACCACTTCCGGTTGTCACAGGAAGTTCTTATTCAACACACGTTGTCTTTGGGGTAGACATAAACAGAATCCTGAATAAGAAGTCTCTACCTTAAGAATTGACTGAATAACAGATGGTTGAGTTGTGTGATTTTCACTATGTGCAGGTTATATGACGATAGCTCTAGGCTGTTTTTAACCACTTCCGGTTGTCACAGGAAGCTCTTGCTTCACACACGTTGTCTTTGGGGTAGACATAAACAGAATCCTGAATAAGAAGTCTCTACCTTAAGAATTGACTGAATGACAGATGGTTGAGTTGCGTGATTTTCACTATGTGCAGGTTATATGACAGTAGCTCTAGGCTGTTTTTAACCACTTCCGGTTGTCACAGGAAGCTCTTGCTTGACACACGTTGTCTTTGGGGTAGACATAAACAGAATCCTGAATATGAAGTCTCTACCTTAAGAATTGACTGAATGACACATGGTTGAGTTGCGTGATTTTCAATATCTGCAGGTGGCAATATGACAATAGCTCTTGGGTGTTTTTAACAACTTCCGGTTGTCACAGGAAGTTCTTACTCAACACACGTTGTCTGTGGGGTAGACATAAACAGAATCCTGAATATGAAGTCTCTACCTTAAGAATTGACTGAATGACAGATGGTTGAGTTGCGT
The DNA here is from genome assembly GCF_901001165.1 of Salmo trutta. Classification (NCBI taxonomy): domain Eukaryota; kingdom Metazoa; phylum Chordata; class Actinopteri; order Salmoniformes; family Salmonidae; genus Salmo; species Salmo trutta. Next base: position 576,079 of record NW_021822630.1, read on the forward strand.
GATTTTCACTATCTGCAGGTGGCAAAATACAAAAGCTCTAGGCTGTTTTTAACCACTTCCGGTTATCACAGGAAGCTCTTGCTTCACACACGTTGTCTTTGGGGTAGACATAAACAGAATCCTGAATAAGAAGTCTCTACCTTAAGAATTGACTGAATGACACATGGTTGAGTTGCGTGATTTTCACTATGTGCAGGTGGCAATATGACAATAGCTCTTGGGTGTTTTTAACAACTTCCGGTTGTCACAGGAAGTTCTTACTCAACACACGTTGTCTTTGGGGTAGACATAAACAGAATCCTGAATAAGAAGTCTCTACCTTAAGAATTGACTGAATGACAGATGGTTGAGTTGCGTGATTTTCACTATGTGCAGGTTATATGACAATAGCTCTAGGCTGTTTTTAACCACTTCCGGTTGTCACAGGAAGTTCTTACTCAACACACGTTGTCTTTGGGGTAGACATAAACAGAATCCTGAATAAGAAGTCTCTACCTTAAGAATTGACTGAATGACAGATGGTTGAGTTGCGTGATTTTCACTATGTGCAGGTTATATGACAATAGCTCTAGGCTGTTTTTAACCACTTCCGGTTGTCACAGGAAGCTCTTGCTTGACACACGTTGTCTTTGGGGTAGACATAAACAGAATCCTGAATATGAAGTCTCTACCTTAAGAATTGACTGAATGACACATGGTTGAGTTGCGTGATTTTCACTATCTGCAGGTGGCAATATGACAATAGCTCTTGGGTGTTTTTAACAACTTCCGGTTGTCACAGGAAGTTCTTACTCAACACACGTTGTCTTTGGGGTAGACATAAACAGAATCCTGAATAAGAAGTCTCTACCTTAAGAATTGACTGAATGACACATGGTTGAGTTGCGTGATTTTCACTATGTGCAGGTTATATGACAATAGCTCTAGGCTGTTTTTAACCACTTCCGGTTGTCACAGGAAGCTCTTGCTTCACACACGTTGTCTTTGGGGTAGACATAAACAGAATCCTGAATATGAAGTCTCTACCTTAAGAATTGACTGAATGACAGATGGTTGAGTTGCGTGATTTTCACTATCTGCAGGTGGCAAAATACAAAAGCTCTAGGCTGTTTTTAACCACTTCCGGTTATCACAGGAAGCTCTTGCTTCACACACGTTGTCTTTGGGGTAGACATAAACAGAATCCTGAATAAGAAGTCTCTACCTTAAGAATTGACTGAATGACACATGGTTGAGTTGCGTGATTTTCACTATGTGCAGGTGGCAATATGACAATAGCTCTTGGGTGTTTTTAACAACTTCCGGTTGTCACAGGAAGTTCTTACTCAACACACGTTGTCTTTGGGGTAGACATAAACAGAATCCTGAATAAGAAGTCTCTACCTTAAGAATTGACTGAATGACAGATGGTTGAGTTGCGTGATTTTCACTATGTGCAGGTTATATGACAATAGCTCTAGGCTGTTTGTAACCACTTCCGGTTGTCACAGGAAGTTCTTACTCAACACACGTTGTCTTTGGGGTAGACATAAACAGAATCCTGAATAAGAAGTCTCTACCTTAAGAATTGACTGAATGACAGATGGTTGAGTTGCGTGATTTTCACTATGTGCAGGTTATATGACAATATCTCTAGGCTGTTTTTAACCACTTCCGGTTGTCACAGGAAGCTCTTGCTTGACACACGTTGTCTTTGGGGTAGACATAAACAGAATCCTGAATATGAAGTCTCTACCTTAAGAATTGACTGAATGACACATGGTTGAGTTGCGTGATTTTCACTATCTGCAGGTGGCAATATGACAATAGCTCTTGGGTGTTTTTAACAACTTCCGGTTGTCACAGGAAGTTCTTATTCAACACACGTTGTCTTTGGGGTAGACATAAACAGAATCCTGAATAAGAAGTCTCTACCTTAAGAATTGACTGAATGACACATGGTTGAGTTGCGTGATTTTCACTATGTGCAGGTTATATGACAATAGCTCTAGGCTGTTTTTAACCACTTCCGGTTGTCACAGGAAGCTCTTGCTTCACACACGTTGTCTTTGGGGTAGACATAAACAGAATCCTGAATATGAAGTCTCTACCTTAAGAATTGACTGAATGACAGATGGTTGAGTTGCGTGATTTTCACTAAATGCAGGTTGACCATATGACAATAGCTCTAGGCTGTTTTTAACAACTTCGGGTCGTCACATGAAGTTCTTTCTCAACACACGTTGTCTTTGGGGTAGACATAAACAGAATCCTGAATAAGAAGTCTCTACCTTAAGAATTGACTGAATGACAGATGGTTGAGTTGCGTGATTTTCACTAAATGCAGGTTGACCATATGACAATAGCTCTAGGCTGTTTTTAACCACTTCCGGTTATCACAGGAAGTTCTTACTCAACACACGTTGTCTTTGGGGTAGACATAAACAGAATCCTGAATAAGAAGTCTCTACCTTAAGAATTGACTGAATAACAGATGGTTGAGTTGTGTGATTTTCACTAAGTGCAGGTTATATGACGATAGCTCTAGGCTGTTTTTAACAACTTCCGGTTGTCACAGGAAGTTCTTAATCAACACACGTTGTCTTTGGGGTAGACATAAACAGAATCCTGAATAAGAAGTCTTTACCTTAAAAATTGACTGAATGACACATGGTTGAGTTGCGTGATTTTCACTATCTGCAGGTGGCAATATGACAATAGCTCTTGGGTGTTTTTAACAACTTCCGGTTGTCACAGGAAGTTCTTGCTTGACACACGCTGTCTTTGGGGTAGACATAAACAGAATCCTGAATATGAAGTCTCTACCTTAAGAATTGACTGAATGACACATGGTTGAGTTGCGTGATTTTCACTATCTGCAGGTGGCAATATGACAATAGCTCTTGGGTGTTCTTAACAACTTCCGGTTGTCACAGGAAGTTCTTACTCAACACACGTTGTCTGTGGGGTAGACATAAACAGAATCCTGAATATGAAGTCTCTACCTTAAGAATTGACTGAATGACAGATGGTTGAGTTGCGTGATTTTCACTATCTGCAGGTGGCAAAATACAAAAGCTCTAGGCTGTTTTTAACCACTTCCGGTTATCACAGGAAGCTCTTGCTTCACACACGTTGTCTTTGGGGTAGACATAAACAGAATCCTGAATAAGAAGTCTCTACCTTAAGAATTGACTGAATGACACATGGTTGAGTTGCGTGATTTTCACTATGTGCAGGTGGCAATATGACAATAGCTCTTGGGTGTTTTTAACAACTTCCGGTTGTCACAGGAAGTTCTTACTCAACACACGTTGTCTTTGGGGTAGACATAAACAGAATCCTGAATAAGAAGTCTCTACCTTAAGAATTGACTGAATGACAGATGGTTGAGTTGCGTGATTTTCACTATGTGCAGGTTATATGACAATAGCTCTAGGCTGTTTGTAACCACTTCCGGTTGTCACAGGAAGTTCTTACTCAACACACGTTGTCTTTGGGGTAGACATAAACAGAATCCTGAATAAGAAGTCTCTACCTTAAGAATTGACTGAATGACACATGGTTGAGTTGCGTGATTTTCACTATGTGCAGGTTATATGACAATAGCTCTAGGCTGTTTTTAACCACTTCCGGTTGTCACAGGAAGCTCTTGCTTCACACACGTTGTCTTTGGGGTAGACATAAACAGAATCCTGAATATGAAGTCTCTACCTTAAGAATTGACTGAATGACAGATGGTTGAGTTGCGTGATTTTCACTAAATGCAGGTTGACCATATGACAATAGCTCTAGGCTGTTTTTAACAACTTCCGGTTGTCACATGAAGTTCTTTCTCAACACACGTTGTCTTTGGGGTAGACATAAACAGAATCCTGAATAAGAAGTCTCTACCTTAAGAATTGACTGAATGACAGATGGTTGAGTTGCGTGATTTTCACTAAATGCAGGTTGACCATATGACAATAGCTCTAGGCTGTTTTTAACCACTTCCGGTTATCACAGGAAGTTCTTACTCAACACACGTTGTCTTTGGGGTAGACATAAACAGAATCCTGAATAAGAAGTCTCTACCTTAAGAATTGACTGAATAACAGATGGTTGAGTTGTGTGATTTTCACTAAGTGCAGGTTATATGACGATAGCTCTAGGCTGTTTTTAACAACTTCCGGTTGTCACAGGAAGTTCTTAATCAACACACGTTGTCTTTGGGGTAGACATAAACAGAATCCTGAATAAGAAGTCTTTACCTTAAAAATTGACTGAATGACACATGGTTGAGTTGCGTGATTTTCACTATCTGCAGGTGGCAATATGACAATAGCTCTTGGGTGTTTTTAACAACTTCCGGTTGTCACAGGAAGTTCTTGCTTGACACACGCTGTCTTTGGGGTAGACATAAACAGAATCCTGAATATGAAGTCTCTACCTTAAGAATTGACTGAATGACACATGGTTGAGTTGCGTGATTTTCACTATCTGCAGGTGGCAATATGACAATAGCTCTTGGGTGTTTTTAACAACTTCCGGTTGTCACAGGAAGTTCTTACTCAACACACGTTGTCTGTGGGGTAGACATAAACAGAATCCTGAATAAGAAGTCTTTACCTTAAGAATTGACTGAATGACACATGGTTGAGTTGCGTGATTTTCACTATCTGCAGGTGGCAATATGACAATAGCTCTAGGGTGTTTTTAACAACTTCCGGTTGTCACAGGAAGTTCTTGCTTGACACACGCTGTCTTTGGGGTAGACATAAACAGAATCCTGAATATGAAGTCTCTACCTTAAGAATTGACTGAATGACACATGGTTGAGTTGCGTGATTTTCACTATCTGCAGGTGGCAATATGACAATAGCTCTTGGGTGTTTTTAACAACTTCCGGTTGTCACAGGAAGTTCTTGCTTGACACACGCTGTCTTTGGGGTAGACATAAACAGAATCCTGAATATGAAGTCTCTACCTTAAGAATTGACTGAATGACACATGGTTGAGTTGCGTGATTTTCACTATCTGCAGGTGGCAATATGACAATAGCTCTTGGGTGTTTTTAACAACTTCCGGTTGTCACAGGAAGTTCTTACTCAACACACGTTGTCTGTGGGGTAGACATAAACAGAATCCTGAATATGAAGTCTCTACCTTAAGAATTGACTGAATGACAGATGGTTGAGTTGCGTGATTTTCACTATCTGCAGGTGGCAAAATACAAAAGCTCTAGGCTGTTTTTAACCACTTCCGGTTAGTCACAGGAAGCTCTTGCTTCACACACGTTGTCTTTGGGGTAGACATAAACAGAATCCTGAATAAGAAGTCTCTACCTTAAGAATTGACTGAATGACACATGGTTGAGTTGCGTGATTTTCACTATGTGCAGGTGGCAATATGACAATAGCTCTTGGGTGTTTTTAACAACTTCCGGTTGTCACAGGAAGTTCTTACTCAACACACGTTGTCTTTGGGGTAGACATAAACAGAATCCTGAATAAGAAGTCTCTACCTTAAGAATTGACTGAATGACAGATGGTTGAGTTGCGTGATTTTCACTATGTGCAGGTTATATGACAATAGCTCTAGGCTGTTTTTAACCACTTCCGGTTGTCACAGGAAGTTCTTACTCAACACACGTTGTCTTTGGGGTAGACATAAACAGAATCCTGAATAAGAAGTCTCTACCTTAAGAATTGACTGAATGACACATGGTTGAGTTGCGTGATTTTCACTATGTGCAGGTTATATGACAATAGCTCTAGGCTGTTTTTAACCACTTCCGGTTGTCACAGGAAGCTCTTGCTTCACACACGTTGTCTTTGGGGTAGACATAAACAGAATCCTGAATATGAAGTCTCTACCTTAAGAATTGACTGAATGACAGATGGTTGAGTTGCGTGATTTTCACTATATGCAGGTTGACCATATGACAATAGCTCTAGGCTGTTTTTAACAACTTCCGGTTGTCACATGAAGTTCTTTCTCAACACACGTTGTCTTTGGGGTAGACATAAACAGAATCCTGAATAAGAAGTCTCTACCTTAAGAATTGACTGAATGACAGATGGTTGAGTTGCGTGATTTTCACTAATGCAGGTTGACCATATGACAATAGCTCTAGGCTGTTTTTAACCACTTCCGGTTATCACAGGAAGTTCTTACTCAACACACGTTGTCTTTGGGGTAGACATAAACAGAATCCTGAATAAGAAGTCTCTACCTTAAGAATTGACTGAATAACAGATGGTTGAGTTGTGTGATTTTCACTAAGTGCAGGTTATATGACGATAGCTCTAGGCTGTTTTTAACAACTTCCGGTTGTCACAGGAAGTTCTTAATCAACACACGTTGTCTTTGGGGTAGACATAAACAGAATCCTGAATAAGAAGTCTTTACCTTAAGAATTGACTGAATGACACATGGTTGAGTTGCGTGATTTTCACTATCTGCAGGTGGCAATATGACAATAGCTCTTGGGTGTTTTTAACAACTTCCGGTTGTCACAGGAAGTTCTTGCTTGACACACGCTGTCTTTGGGGTAGACATAAACAGAATCCTGAATATGAAGTCTCTACCTTAAGAATTGACTGAATGACACATGGTTGAGTTGCGTGATTTTCACTATCTGCAGGTGGCAATATGACAATAGCTCTTGGGTGTTTTTAACAACTTCCGGTTGTCACAGGAAGTTCTTACTCAACACACGTTGTCTGTGGGGTAGACATAAACAGAATCCTGAATAAGAAGTCTTTACCTTAAGAATTGACTGAATGACACATGGTTGAGTTGCGTGATTTTCACTATCTGCAGGTGGCAATATGACAATAGCTCTTGGGTGTTTTTAACAACTTCCGGTTGTCACAGGAAGTTCTTGCTTGACACACGCTGTCTTTGGGGTAGACATAAACAGAATCCTGAATATGAAGTCTCTACCTTAAGAATTGACTGAATGACACATGGTTGAGTTGCGTGATTTTCACTATCTGCAGGTGGCAATATGACAATAGCTCTTGGGTGTTTTTAACAACTTCCGGTTGTCACAGGAAGTTCTTGCTTGACACACGCTGTCTTTGGGGTAGACATAAACAGAATCCTGAATATGAAGTCTCTACCTTAAGAATTGACTGAATGACACATGGTTGAGTTGCGTGATTTTCACTATCTGCAGGTGGCAATATGACAATAGCTCTTGGGTGTTCTTAACAACTTCCGGTTGTCACAGGAAGTTCTTACTCAACACACGTTGTCTGTGGGGTAGACATAAACAGAATCCTGAATATGAAGTCTCTACCTTAAGAATTGACTGAATGACAGATGGTTGAGTTGCGTGATTTTCACTATCTGCAGGTGGCAAAATACAAAAGCTCTAGGCTGTTTTTAACCACTTCCGGTTATCACAGGAAGCTCTTGCTTCACACACGTTGTCTTTGGGGTAGACATAAACAGAATCCTGAATAAGAAGTCTCTACCTTAAGAATTGACTGAATGACACATGGTTGAGTTGCGTGATTTTCACTATGTGCAGGTGGCAATATGACAATAGCTCTTGGGTGTTTTTAACAACTTCCGGTTGTCACAGGAAGTTCTTACTCAACACACGTTGTCTTTGGGGTAGACATAAACAGAATCCTGAATAAGAAGTCTCTACCTTAAGAATTGACTGAATGACAGATGGTTGAGTTGCGTGATTTTCACTATGTGCAGGTTATATGACAATAGCTCTAGGCTGTTTGTAACCACTTCCGGTTGTCACAGGAAGTTCTTACTCAACACACGTTGTCTTTGGGGTAGACATAAACAGAATCCTGAATAAGAAGTCTTTACCTTAAGAATTGACTGAATGACACATGGTTGAGTTGCGTGATTTTCACTATGTGCAGGTTATATGACAATAGCTCTAGGCTGTTTTTAACCACTTCCGGTTGTCACAGGAAGCTCTTGCTTCACACACGTTGTTTTTGGGGTAGACATAAACAGAATCCTGAATATGAAGTCTCTACCTTAAGAATTGACTGAATGACAGATGGTTGAGTTGCGTGATTTTCACTAATGCAGGTTGACCATATGACAATAGCTCTAGGCTGTTTTTAACAACTTCCGGTTGTCACATGAAGTTCTTTCTCAACACACGTTGTCTTTGGGGTAGACATAAACAGAATCCTGAATAAGAAGTCTCTACCTTAAGAATTGACTGAATGACAGATGGTTGAGTTACGTGATTTTCACTAATGCAGGTTGACCATATGACAATAGCTCTAGGCTGTTTTTAACCACTTCCGGTTATCACAGGAAGTTCTTACTCAACACACGTTGTCTTTGGGGTAGACATAAACAGAATCCTGAATAAGAAGTCTCTACCTTAAGAATTGACTGAATAACAGATGGTTGAGTTGTGTGATTTTCACTAAGTGCAGGTTATATGACGATAGCTCTAGGCTGTTTTTAACAACTTCCGGTTGTCACAGGAAGTTCTTAATCAACACACGTTGTCTTTGGGGTAGACATAAACAGAATCCTGAATAAGAAGTCTTTACCTTAAAAATTGACTGAATGACACATGGTTGAGTTGCGTGATTTTCACTATCTGCAGGTGGCAATATGACAATAGCTCTTGGGTGTTTTTAACAACTTCCGGTTGTCACAGGAAGTTCTTGCTTGACACACGCTGTCTTTGGGGTAGACATAAACAGAATCCTGAATATGAAGTCTCTACCTTAAGAATTGACTGAATGACACATGGTTGAGTTGCGTGATTTTCACTATCTGCAGGTGGCAATATGACAATAGCTCTTGGGTGTTTTTAACAACTTCCGGTTGTCACAGGAAGTTCTTACTCAACACACGTTGTCTGTGGGGTAGACATAAACAGAATCCTGAATAAGAAGTCTTTACCTTAAGAATTGACTGAATGACACATGGTTGAGTTGCGTGATTTTCACTATCTGCAGGTGGCAATATGACAATAGCTCTTGGGTGTTTTTAACAACTTCCGGTTGTCACAGGAAGTTCTTGCTTGACACACGCTGTCTTTGGGGTAGACATAAACAGAATCCTGAATATGAAGTCTCTACCTTAAGAATTGACTGAATGACACATGGTTGAGTTGCGTGATTTTCACTATCTGCAGGTGGCAATATGACAATAGCTCTTGGGTGTTTTTAACAACTTCCGGTTGTCACAGGAAGTTCTTGCTTGACACACGCTGTCTTTGGGGTAGACATAAACAGAATCCTGAATATGAAGTCTCTACCTTAAGAATTGACTGAATGACACATGGTTGAGTTGCGTGATTTTCACTATCTGCAGGTGGCAATATGACAATAGCTCTTGGGTGTTTTTAACAACTTCCGGTTGTCACAGGAAGTTCTTACTCAACACACGTTGTCTGTGGGGTAGACATAAACAGAATCCTGAATAAGAAGTCTTTACCTTAAGAATTGACTCAATGACACATGGTTGAGTTGCGTGATTTTCACTATGTGCAGGTTATATGACAATAGCTCTAGGCTGTTTTTAACCACTTCCGGTTGTCACAGGAAGCTCTTGCTTCACACACGTTGTTTTTGGGGTAGACATAAACAGAATCCTGAATATGAAGTCTCTACCTTAAGAATTGACTGAATGACAGATGGTTGAGTTGCGTGATTTTCACTATCTGCAGGTGGCAAAATACAAAAGCTCTAGGCTGTTTTTAACCACTTCCGGTTATCACAGGAAGCTCTTGCTTCACACACGTTGTCTTTGGGGTAGACATAAACAGAATCCTGAATATGAAGTCTCTACCTTAAGAATTGACTGAATGACAGATGGTTGAGTTGCGTGATTTTCACTATGTGGAGGTGGCAATATGACAATAGCTCTAGGCTGTTTGTAACAACTTCCGGTTGTCACAGGAAGTTCTTACTCAACACACGTTGTCTTTGGGGTAGACATAAACAGAATCCTGAATAAGAAGTCTCTACCTTAAGAATTGACTGAATGACACATGGTTGAGTTGCGTGATTTTCACTATCTGCAGTTTGTAATATGACAATAGGTCTAGGCTGTTTTTAACCACTTCCGGTTGTCACAGGAAGCTCTTGCTTGACACACGTTGTCTTTGGGGTAGACATAAACAGAATCCTGAATATGAAGTCTCTACCTTAAGAATTGACTGAATGACACATGGTTGAGTTGCGTGATTTTCACTATCTGCAGGTGGCAATATGACAATAGCTCTTGGGTGTTTTTAACAACTTCCGGTTGTCACAGGAAGTTCTTATTCAACACACGTTGTCTTTGGGGTAGACATAAACAGAATCCTGAATAAGAAGTCTCTACCTTAAGAATTGACTGAATGACACATGGTTGAGTTGCGTGATTTTCACTATGTGCAGGTTATATGACAATAGCTCTAGGCTGTTTTTAACCACTTCCGGTTGTCACAGGAAGCTCTTGCTTCACACACGTTGTTTTTGGGGTAGACATAAACAGAATCCTGAATATGAAGTCTCTACCTTAAGAATTGACTGAATGACAGATGGTTGAGTGCGTGATTTTCACTAATGCAGGTTGACCATATGACAATAGCTCTAGGCTGTGTTTT
>NW_021822631.1:0-21188 GCF_901001165.1 Salmo trutta
ACACAGTGAGTAGGGGGAGGGAGAGAGACGAGAGACCAGGAAAGAGGATGCAGGTGACTGAGCGAGAAAGTGACTGTCTGTGTGTGTGTGTGTGTGTGTGTGTGTGTGTGTGTGTGTGTGTGTGTGTGTGGTGTGTGTGTGGTGTGTGTGTGTGTGTGTGTGTGTGTGTGTGTGTGCACTCGGCGTGTGTGAGTAAGGGTCAGTCATTCCAGGAGTACTCCAAACACAGCTGGGAGATGGGAGGGGAGGGAGGGAGGGCCTAGATGTTTCTAGTTTCAGACAATGGTGGGGGGGTGGGGGGGAAACAGGCTCAGCCAGGGCCGAGCAAACAAAGATACGTCTGTAATGCTAGAAGGAAAATGGGGAGGAAGGAGGGATGGAGATGGAGAGGAGGGATGAGGAGAAACCTGTAGGTCCCTGAGCCCCTCAAATATCCCCCTCGATGACAGAGCAGGGAGCGAAAGAGAGGTGTTGAGAGAGAGAGAAGCGAGGGATTCCGAGAGAGAAAGAAAACAGAGGATGCCCCTATTTGTTAATCAATCGGGCGTTTCGGAAAGGGAAAACTCCCAGCGTCCCTACCCTAGGGGCGGTTACCTCAAGCTTCTCGAGCGAATCACGGAGCTTCTCCGGACGACGGTTCCTGGGGGTCCACGAGTAGCCGCGAGCTATGAGAAAAACAAGACGAGGGGATGAGCATAAGAAAGAGGAAAGAAAACAACAGGAAGTTTGGTCAAGTGACTTATATGGAAGGAGAGAGAGAGAGAGAGTATTCCCAAACCATTCCCAAACTCCCATGGGAGCACACCGGACCGGAAAACCAACCAACCAACCAACCAATGGGATAATCATGGAATTTAATTTCAAGAGGTCAAGGAATGAATGAAACCAATTGGAGAAATACATCATCGCTACATGTTTAGACGGGAGGTTAAAGGACAATAGGGTCACCTGGAAAGGAGAAATGGAGAGCAGGGTATTGGGTTTGAAGAATGAGGCTAGGAAGGGAATTAGGAAGGAGCAATGTGTCTAGGAATCAGAGTAGGAAACACAACACCCTTAGAGAGTCTCTCTGTACTCCCACTTTATAGGGCTGCAAGCTAAAGACCATCCTATTGGATCTAGATGATTGGAGGGCCATTCACCTTCCTCAGTTGATTTATTGTAAGTCCCCAACCTGGTTAGGTGTATCTGCTGAATTACTTATTACTACTACTACATAATAATAATACCATTTAGCAGACACTTTTTCCCAAAGTGACTTAAAGTCATACATACAATGCCCACAATCCTAGCGTTTCAATCGCCATGCTCTACCAACTGAGTCATACATACAGGACAATTTATATATGACGCTCCTCTAAGTAAAACTACAGGTGTCATATTGAGTTGTGATCAATCAAACTACAGGTGTCATATTTGAGTTGTGTATTGATCAAACTACAGGCGTCATATTGAGTTGTGATCAATCAAACTACAGGTGTCATATTGAGTTGTGTGTTGATCAAACTACAGGTGTCATATTGAGTTGTGTGTTGATCAAACTACAGGTGTCATATTTGAGTTGTTTTGATCAAACTACAGGTGTCATATTTGAGTTGTTTTGATCAAACTACAGGTGTCATATTTGAGTTGTTTTGATCAAACTACAGGTGTCATATTTGAGTTGTGTTTTGATCAAACTACAGGTGTCATATTTGAGTTGTTTTGATCAAACTACAGGTGTCATATTTGAGTTTTGTTTTGATCAAACTACAGGTGTCATATTTGAGTTGTGTTTTGATCAAACTACAGGTGTCATATTTGAGTTGTTTTGATCAAACTACAGGTGTCATATTTGAGTTGTTTTGATCAAACTACAGGTGTCATATTTGAGTTGTTTTGATCAAACTACAGGTGTCATATTTGAGTTGTGTTTTGATCAAACTACAGGTGTCATATTGAGTTGTGTTTTGATCAAACTACAGGTGTCATATAGAGTTGTTTTGATCAAACTACAGGTGTCATATTTGAGTTGTGTTTTGATCAAACTACAGGTGTCATATTCGAGTTGTTTTGATCAAACTACAGGTGTCATATTTGAGTTGTGTTTTGATCAAACTACAGGTGTCCTATTGAGTTGTGTTTTGATCAAACTACAGGTGTCATATTCGAGTTGTTTTGATCAAACTACAGGCGTCCTATTTGAGTTGTTTTGATCAAACTACAGGTGTCATATTTGAGTTGTTTTGATCAAACTACAGGTGTCATATTTGAGTTGTTTTGATCAAACTACAGGTGTCATATTGAGTTATGTTTTGATCAAACTACAGGTGTCCTATTGAGTTGTGTTTTGATCAAACTACAGGTGTCCTATTGAGTTGTGTTTTGATCAAACTACAGGTGTCATATTGAGTTGTGTTTTGATCAAACTACAGGTGTCCTATAGAGTTGTGTTTTGATCAAACTACAGGTGTCCTATAGAGTTGTGTTTTGATCAAACTACAGGTGTCCTATAGAGTTGTGTTTTGATCAAACTACAGGTGTCATATTGAGTTGTGTTTTGATCAAACTACAGGTGTCATATTGAGTTGTGTTTTGATCAAAATGGAGCGAAGGTGTTTTAGAGCTGTAAGAACCCTCAGAGCACCAGCAATGAGAAAGCTCTCATTACCAACAAATATACACTACATCCACCTTTCTCCTTATTGAAAGACCTCTCGCAAATATTGATAAGCCATATTTGTTTGATGTAAGGTTTTAGTCTCTGAGTCTCTGAGAGCAGTAGCCAGCCAGCCAGTAACACTCTCCTACAGTTATCTCTACCCCAGCCTCTGTGGGAAGACAAACTCAAAGTTAGCAGAACACATCTAAATACACACGCCACTTGAAACTACCTCGTTCCACACACAAACCCTGTCATTTCCCCATACTCTCCCCATCGCTCCCTCCACTGGCGGAGAGAGAGACAGAAGAAAAAATAACTAAAAAAAGTTAATTGAATTCTGGGGCCTAGTCCTTCCCTGTGCATATACATGAGCGTTAATATGGAAGGTAAGGAGGTCTGCTTTTTCAAGATGGCCTAATCGTTTTCCTATCAGTTTTTCCCTCCTCCTCTCTATTTAAAAAGAAAGTATTAAGAGACGTAGTCTCCTTCTACAACGAGTGGGAGTGGGGAAGCAGATGCATGCAAATGAGGTAGCGGGGGAGAGGGGGGAGGGAGGGCAGGGGGACGCGTGTTTGTCTCCTGATAAGGGTGTTTGTATTCCCCTCCTGGGCGAGAGAGGGAGAGAGGAAGAGATGGGGAGAGAGAGAAAGAGAGAGAGGAAGAGATGGGGGGGAGAGAGAGATGAGAGAGAAAGAGATGAGAGAGAAAGAGATGAGAGAGATGAGAGAGAAAGAGATGAGAAAGAGAAGAGAGAAAGATGAATGAGTAGAGAGAGAGAGAGAGAGTCAGGTTGACTGACAGATTGACTAGCTAAGAGTTATTTCATGGAAAATGGTCCTCCTGGTATGATGATGATCAGGTCCTTAATGGTTCCACTCTGGGGTGTTTGGACTGGGGAGAACACACACACACACACACACACACACACACACACACACACACACACACACACACACACACACACACACACACACACACACACACACACACACACACACACACACGTACCCACTCAACCAGTCCCCACTTCATCCCATCCCCCAAATACCACACTTGACCTGTTCTTCAACCTATTCCAACACAACCCCACAACAACATCACCCACCCCAAATGATCTCACTTCTCCTGAACTCCCTTTTGCCTCAACACAGTACAATATAACCCACCAAAATACTATCACCTACGGCTTGTTAAGATGTTAGTCGTTTCTGCATAAGGTTTGTGTTGTGAGGGCAGTGATTTGAAAGGACTTACATTCAGAGAAATACTGTTTGTCAGTGTAGTAGTGGTGCTCTGATGGGATGGCTGAAAGAAAGAGGAAAGTACAGGAGGACAAAAACAATGAGGTACACTGTTCTACTGTTCCAGGTGTATGCTGTGTACATATCAGTGTTGTCTATGTGTCAAGAGAGGGTTAGTGTGTGTGTGTGTGTGTGTGTGTGTGTGTGTGTGGGACAGGAGCAGCAAGCCAGTGCTAAACAGGGCCTCTCCAACCTGACCAGTCGACAGCCTAGCCCAAGCCTCCTCACTCAGCCGCCGGGAGCAGGAAAGTGGCCTGTCTGGTAGGATCTGGTAGGCCCCGCTGGCAGTTTAGGCCACTTCCAGGATTAGTGGCCCCTAATCAGATAAGAGGCTGAGAGGACACCCAGACACAGCCACCTGCTTCAGGACAGAGGAGGAGTAGCCCCTAGTGCCCCATACGCTGATCCAAGGTCAGTTTAGTGGTTTCTCCCCCTACAGTTAAGGTCAGGGGGGAGCTGATCCTAGAGCTGAGGGTCTGTGGGGGGAGGAGGAGCTGATCCTAGAGCTGAGGGTCTGGGGGGGAGGAGGAGCTGATCCTAGAGCTGAGGGTCTGGGGGTGGGGAGGAGCTGATCCTATAGCTGAGGGTCTGTGGGGGGGAGGAGGAGCTGATCCTAGAGCTGAGGGTCTGGGGGGGGGAGGAGGAGCTGATCCTAGAGCTGAGGGTCTGGGGGGGAGGAGGAGCTGATCCTAGAGCTGAGGGTCTGGGGGCGGGGAGGAGCTGATCCTAGAGCTGAGGGTCTGGGGGGGAGGAGGAGCTGATCCTAGAGCTGAGGGTCTGGGGGCGGGGAGGAGCTGATCCTAGAGCTGAGGGTCTGTGGGGGGGAGGAGGAGCTGATCCTAGAGCTGAGGGTCTGGGGGGGAGGAGGAGCTGATCCTAAAGCTGAGGGTCTGGGGGGGAGGAGGAGCTGATCCTAGAGCTGAGGGTCTGGGGGGGAGGAGGAGCTGATCCTAGAGCTGAGGGTCTGGGGGGGAGGAGGAGCTGATCCTAGAGCTGAGGGTCTGGGGGGGGAGGAGCTGATCCTAGAGCTGAGGGTCTGGGGGGAGGAGGAGCTGATCCTAGAGCTGAGGGTCTGGGGGGGAGGAGGAGCTGATCCTAGAGCTGGGGGAGGAGCTGATCCTAGAGCTGAGGGTCTGGGGGGGGGAGGAGGAGCTGATCCTAGAGCTGAGGGTCTGGGGGGGAGGAGGAGCTGATCCTAGAGCTGAGGGTCTGGGGGGGAGGAGCTGATCCTATAGCTGAGGGTCTGGGGGGGAGGAGAAGCTGATCCTAGAGCTGAAGGTCTGGGGGGGAGGAGGAGCTGATCCTAGAGCTGAGGGTCTGGGGGGGGAGGAGCTGATCCTAGATATGAGGGTCTGGGGGGGAGGAGGAGCTGATCCTGGAGCTGAGGGTCTGGGGGGGAGGAGGAGCTGATCCTAGAGCTGAGGGTCTGGGGGGGAGGAGGAGCTGATCCTAGAGCTGAGGGTCTGGGGGGAGGAGGAGCTGATCCTAGAGCTGAGGGTCTGGGGGGGAGGAGCTGATCCTAGAGCTGAGGGTCTGGGGGGGAGGAGGAGCTGATCCTAGAGCTGAGGGTCTGGGGGGCAGGAGGAGCTGATCCTAGAGCTGAGGGTCTGGGGGGCAGGAGGAGCTGATCCTAGAGCTGAGGGTCTGGGGGGGAGGAGCTGATCCTAGAGCTGAGGGTCTGGGGGGGAGGAGGAGCTGATCCTAGAGCTGAGGGTCTGGGGGGGAGGAGGAGCTGATCCTAGAGCTGAGGGTCTGGGGGGGGAGGAGGAGCTGATCCTAGATATGAGGGTCTGGGGGGAGGAGGAGCTGATCCTAGAGCTGAGGGTCTGGGGGGGAGGAGGAGCTGATCCTAGAACTGAGGGTCTGGGGGGGAGGAGGAGCTGATCCTAGAGCTGAGGGTCTGGGGGGCAGGAGGAGCTGATCCTAGAGCTGAGGGTCTGGGGGGGAGGAGGAGCTGATCCTAGAGCTGAGGGTCTGGGGGGGAGGAGGAGCTGATCCTAGAGCTGAGGGTCTGTGGGGGGGAGGAGGAGCTGATCCTAGAGCTGAGGGTCTGGGGGGGAGGAGGTGCTGATCCTAGAGCTGAGGGTCTGGGGGGAGGAGGAGCTGATCCTAGAGCTGAGGGTCTGGGGGGGGGGAGGAGGAGCTGATCCTAGAGCTGAGGGTCAGTGGGGGGAGGAGGAGCTATCCTAGAGCTGAGGGTCTGGGGGGGAGGAGGAGCTGATCCTAGAGCTGAGGGTCTGGGGGGGAGGAGGAGCTGATCCTAGAGCTGAGGGTCAGTGGGGGGAGGAGGAGCTATCCTAGAGCTGAGGGTCTGGGGGGGAGGAGGAGCTGATCCTAGAGCTGAGGGTCTGGGGGGGAGGAGGAGCTGATCCTAGAGCTGAGGGTCTGGGGGGGAGGAGGAGCTGATCCTAGAGCTGAGGGTCTGGGGGGGAGGAGGAGCTGATCCTAGAGCTGAGGGTCTGGGGGGGAGGAGGAGCTGATCCTAGAACTGAGGGTCTGGGGGGGAGGAGGAGCTGATCCTAGAGCTGAGGATCTGGGGGGGAGGAGGAGCTGATCCTAGAGCTGAGGGTCTGGGGGGGGGAGGAGCTGATCCTAGAGCTGAGGGTCTGGGGGGGAGGAGGAGCTGATCCTAGAGCTGAGGGTCTGGGGGGGAGGAGGAGCTGATCCTAGAGCTGAGGGTCTGGGGGAGGAGGAGCTGATCCTAGAGCTGTGCCTAAGGGGTGAGGGACAGGAGGGGGGTCCCTTAGTAATTCTAATGAGCCTGGGACTCCCTCTTGTGGAAAGAACGGTGTCTTACATTTGAGGTTAATGTGTGTGTGTGTGTGTGTGTGTGTGTGTGTGTGTGTGTGTGTGTGTGTGTGTGTGTGTGTGTGTGTGTGTGTTAATAGAGGCTATTATCAATTTGCACAGCTTAAATTAGCCGACGCGATGTAGTACTCTCTGCTCTCTCTCTCTCTCTCTCCTTTGTTCTCCCTCCTCCTCTCTTCTCCTCCACTGAGATATCAAGACATCCTTCTGTAATCCTCCAAATTAAATGGCTTTGAGCGAGAGCATCATCTCGCTGAAGATGGACAAGAGACGTGCAGCTGCTCAACATGCAGACGTGTGTGTGTGTGTGTGTGTGTGTGTGTGGTGGAAATAGGAACATATACATTGTAAACATATTTACCTGGCTCTCCTTTGTCATAGTACTGATAGGTGCCAATATCTGTATCTGTGTGCAGAGAGAGAAAGAACGAGAGAGAGATGGACAGAGAGAGAGAGAGATGGAAGGAGAGAGAGAAAGAGATGAAATGAGAGAGAGAAAGAGATGGAAGGAGAGAGCGAGATGGAGAGAGGAGACAGAGAGAGAGAGAGAGAGAGAAAGAGAGAGATCACCAGTCTGTCAGAAAAACGGACAGATCAGCAATTTCTCACCACGGGATAAACAATCACTATCAGCTAGTGTCCTGTCCCTTCTGCCTGCACTCCGCTCCAGATAACGAGGGAGCAAAGGAGGAGGGAAGGATGGAGGGAATACAGGAGGAGGGAGGGAGGGAGGGAGGGAGGGAGGGAGGGAGGGAGGGAGGGAGGGAGGGATAGAGGAGGAGGGATAGCGGAGGAGGGAGGGAGGGAGGGAGGGATAGAGGAGGAGGAGGGAGGGAGGGAGAGATAGAGGAGAAGGGAGTGGAGGGAGGGATAGAGGAGAAGGGAGTGGAGGGAGGGAGGGATAGAGGAGAAGGGAGTGGAGGGAGGGATAGAGGAGGAGGGAGGGATAGAGGAGGAGGAAGGAGGGAGGGAGCGATAGAGGAGGAGGGAGGGATAGAGAAGGAGAGATATAATACTGATGAAGAGAGAAGCCTCTGTAGCCCCCCTTCACCTCCAGGACAGACTCCATCCCACACATGCCTAGTTGCACCTAATCAACACACACACACCTCTACCCCTAAACTGCTGAGACTAGACTTTCATTGGGTGTTATTAGCGACGGCCCAAACTCCGGGCCGGGCCAGGATTCCCACAGCACATCACTATTTTATCACGTCCTCTGCTGCTGCTGAGGCGTGTGTGTGTGTGTGTGTGTGTGTCTTCTGCTGCTGCTCCTTAGAACAGGTCACACTAATAAAGGGGGAGCGCTGACGCATATACACGCACGCACGCACGCACGCACGCACACACACACACACACACACACACACACACACACACACACACACACACACACACACACACAGTCTCATACAGTCATATTCCTTTCATAGTATTTCCATCTGTCCTGTGTGATATGTATCCTTCAGACAGGTAACTAGGATTTTGGGCGGATGTATACTGTACAGACAGGGGTTGGCAGGGAGCGTCACGCCTCACCACCTCAAGCCACCATCCTGATATATCCCTCCACCCAACGTTTCCTCTGATAGCAAAAAACACAAAGTCACAAACAAACTAATATAACCACGACACACACACCTGTCACACACACACCTGTCACACACACACACACACACACGGTTTGGCCTCAGAGACACTATCTCCACCTGAAGCTTACCAGACTGGAAAAGAAGAGACTGAAGGGAAGCTAAACAAGAAAAATAACATTTATTTCTCTGTGACTGAAAAGATGAACAGATAGGCGTGGAGAGACAGACAGCAACTGTCAACCCCGACTCAAACGTAGGCCCCACCCACAAGGTCATAAAGGTCAGGGGTTGGTTGGCGGTCATCGTAAGCCTAGAGCATAGACGACAAATGAACAGTAAAGGTCCCATTCACAATTGAGATAATTGGTTCATTTAGAATGTCTTACATTATTAATATACATTATATAATATTAGCAGACGCTTTTATCCAAAGTTCCTTACAGTCATGTCTGCATACATTTTACATTTGGGGGGCCCCAGCGGGAATTGATCCCAAGAGCAATGCTCTACCAACTGAGCTAAAGGACCATTCATTTATGTCAATGGGAGACAGACATGTCAATGGGAGACAGACATACACTACCGTTCAAAAGTTTGGGGTCACTTAGAAATGTCCTTGTTTTTTAAAGAAAAGCAATTTTTTTGTCCATTAAAATAACATCAAATTGATCAGAAATACAGTGTAGACATTGTTAATGTTGTAAATGACTATTGTAGCTGGAAACGGCTGATTTTTAATGGAATATCTACATAGGTGTACAGAGGCCCATTATCAGCAACCATCACTCCTGTGTTCCAATGGCACGTTGTGTTAGCTAATCCAAGTTTATCATTTTAAAAGGCTAATTGATCATTAGAAAACCCTTTTGCAATTATGTTAGCACAGCTGAAAACTGTTGTTCTGATTAAAGAAGCAATAAAACTGGTCTTTAGACTAGTTGAGTATCTGGAGCATCAGAATTTGTGGGTTCAATTACAGGCTCAAAATGGTCAGAAACAAATAACTTTCTTCTGAAACTCGTCAGTCTATTCTTGTTCTGAGAAATGAAGGCTATTCCATGTGAGAAATTGCCAAGAAACTGAAGATCTCGAACAACGCTGTGTACTACTCCCTTCACAGAACAGCGCAAACTGGTTCTAACCAGAATAGAAAGAGGAGTGGGAGGCCCCGGTGCACAACTGAGCAAGAGGACAAGTACATTAGAGTGTCTAGTTTGAGAAACAGACGCCTCACAAGTCCTCAACTGGCAGCTTCATTAAATAGTACCCGCAAAACACCAGCCTCAACGTCAACAGTGAAGAGGCGACTCCGGGATGTTGGCTTTCTAAGTAGGACATTTCTAAGTGACCCCAAACTTTTGAATGGTAGTGTATGTTAATGGGAAACAGACACATGTCAATGGGAGACGGACACATGTCAATGGGAGACGGACATGTCAATGGGAGACGGACATGTCGATGGGAGATGGACATGTCGATGGGAGATGGACACATGTCAATGGGGGACAGACACATGTCAATGGGAGACAGACATGTCAATGGGAGACGGACATGTCGATGGGAGACAGACACATGTCAATGGGAGACAGACACATGTCAATGGGAGACGGACACATGTCAATGGGAGAAATGTGAGTTAATGGATAGAACGTACAAGTTCAGAACCAGAAGAGTCTTAAATATATTTGATCAGAAAGAATTGACATTAAATAAAATAATGAATTTGAAGAATTTATGAGCTATGTGTGTTTGTTATTTAATAGGATCTCTATGTAGAGATGAGAGAGAGAAGCAGATATAGATAGATCATGTAGAAATGTTCACACACACAAGTGTAGTAATACATTCCACTTGTAGTGAGCTGCTGGAGGACCAACAGTGAAGCTGTCTCTAAAACAGACACACAAACCTCTGACTTGTAGTGAGCGGCTGGAGGACCAACAGTGAAGCTCGGCCAGGCAGAACGCCATCTGACGAAGGAGGGGAACCCGAGACTGCAGAGAGAGGAGGGGAAAGTAGGGAACGAGTGAAATCAGGAGAAAAAGGGCAGACAAAACAACATGACAGATACACCTGTAGTGGTGATGAACGCGTGTGGAGAACAGGGGGGGTCTCACACACACACACACACACACACACACACACACACACACGTGCTGAGGGTCTCACACACACACACACGCACACACACACACACACACACACACACGTGCTGAGGGTCTCACACACACACACACACACACACACACACACACACACACACACACACACACACACACACACACACATCAAAGTGAACTCTAAGAAGGCCCTGCTATAGTGCACCCACATCATAGGTAGTGGGGGGGGGCAGGTAGCTTGGCGGTTAGAGAGAAAGAGAGAAAGGTCCTTAGTTCGAATCCCCGAGCCGACCAGGTCAAACATCTGTCAATGTGCCCTTGAGCAAGGCACTTAACCTTCATTGCTCCTGGGTCCACGTTGATAATATCTGACCCGGACTGTGACCCCACTCTCTGTTGGGATATGCAACAAAAATTCTAACATTTACATTAGTGAAATATACACACCCAGCTAATTATTATGTATTAGTGATGAAAAACCTATCATTCCACACACATCACTGTCTGTTGATGAAGAGGACAAATCTCTCTCTCCCCCCACATCATCTTTCTCCCTCTCTTTCTCTTTTCCTCCCTTGCTCCTTCCCTCTCTCATCCATGACCAGGTTACTGCTGACGCTGGACTCTCTCTTCCCTCCCTCCCTCCCTCCCTCCCTCCCTCCCTCCCTCCCTCCCTCCATAATGCTAAGGGTGGACTCTCTCTTCCTTTCCCTCCCTCCATCTCTCCATCCCTCCATAATGCTGAGGATGGACTCTCCTTCACTTTCTCTCCTGATCCCTCCATCCCTCCCTCCCTCCCTCTCTCTCACTCCATATTGCTGAGGCTGAACTCTCTCTTATCTCTGTCCCTTGCTCCTGCTGTGGGGAAAGAAACTCTCACTCCACCACACACACACACACACACACACACACACACACACACACACACACACACACACACACACACACACACACACACACACACACACACACACACACAAATAATAAACAGATAAACATGGCGCCACTGAAACGCTGGGGTAGCAGCACTGCTGTATCACTGTAACTAGTTTACTGACATAAGAGGATTCCTTTATCCTATAATAACCTGCTTCAACTGGAAGTCAGCCCTTTTCTGAAGGGAAACCAATATGGCCATGAAGTGAGGAAAAGGAAATCTGTCATTTAGCAAAGCGAGATAGCTGGGCGTCTGGGCGCTACAGTTCAGGGGTCATATCAGAGACAGTAGTGTGGGTATAGCGGAGCTACCAAAAGGTTTCTGTAGGAACGGCATGTTTTCCTGGGGATCAATGCGTTTGGAAAGGATTGTTGGATCAGAGAACACCGGGATGCACTTTGTGTCTCCGTGTCCAGTCAACACTTTGAGACAACTCCTACAGAGAGGCGGAAAGAAAAGGAGTCAGGACATATTTTGGGCTCCTTTGTGAAGTGTGGCAGCTAGTCATGAACAGCTGACGCTCCCTCCAATTGGTGTGTGTGTGTGTGTGTGTGTGGTCAGGGGGCAGAGTGTGTGCGTGTGTGTGTGTGTGTGGTCAGGGGGCAGAGTGTGTGCGTGTGTGTGTGTGTGTGGCCAGGGGGCATAGTGTGTGTGTGTGTGTGTGTGTGTGGTCAGGGGGCATAGTGTGTGTGTGTGGGTGTGTGAGACAGTGTGTGAGAGTCGAGCAATTAGAGAAGTGTGACAGCAGTGTGTGTGTGTTTGATTGTGAAGGCAGGGCATGTGTGTGTCCATGTTCACTCCGATAACAACAACAACACACAAAAGGTATGGACTCACTACATCAACAGTATGGTTATGGACTCACTACATTAACAGTATGGTTATGGACTCACTACATCAACAGTATGGTTATGGACTCACTACATCAACAGTATGGTTATGGACTCACTACATCAACAGTATGGTTATGGACTGACTACATCAACAGTATGGTTATAGACTCACTACATCAACAGTATGGTTATAGACTCACTACATCAACAGTATGGTTATAGACTCACTGCATCAACAGTATGGTTATGGACTCACTACATCAACAGTATGGTTATAGACTCACTACATCAACAGTATGGTTATGGACTCACTACATCAACAGTATGGTTATAGACTCACTACATCACCATATGGTTATGGACTCACTACATCAACAGTATGGTTATGGACTCACTACATCAACAGTATGGTTATAGACCCACTACATCAACAGTATGGTTATAGACTCACTACATCAACAGTATGGTTATGGACTCACTACATCAACAGTATGGTTATAGACTCACTACATCAACAGTATGGTTATAGACTCACTACATCAACAGTATGGTTATGGACTCACTACATCAACAGTATGGTTAAGGACTCACTTCATCAACAGTATGGTTATAGACTCACTACATCAACAGTATGGTTATAGACTCACTTCATCAACAGTATGGTTATAGACCCACTACATCAACAGTATGGTTATGGACTCACTACATCAACAGTATGGTTATAGACTCACTTCATCAACAGTATGGTTATAGACTCACTACATCAACAGTATGGTTATAGACTCACTACATCAACAGTATGGTTATAGACTCACTACATCAACAGTATGGTTATAGACTCACTTCATCAACAGTATGGTTATGGACTCACTTCATCAACAGTATGGTTATAGATTCACTTCATCAACAGTATGGTTATAGACTCACTTCATCAACAGTATGGTTATAGACTCACTACATCAACAGTATGGTTATAGACTCACTACATCAACAGTATGGTTATGGACTCACTTCATCAACAGTATGGTTATAGACTCACTTCATCAACAGTATGGTTATGGACTCACTACATCAACAGTATGGTTATGGACTCACTACATCAACAGTATGGTTATAGACTCACTTCATCAACAGTATGGTTATGGACTCACTTCATCAACAGTATGGTTATAGACTCACTACATCAACAGTATGGTTATGGACTCACTTGATCAACAGTATGGTTATAGACTCACTACATCAACAGTATGGTTATAGACTCACTACATCAACAGTATGGTTATAGACTCACTACATCAACAGTATGGTTATAGACTCACTACATCAACAGTATGGTTATGGACTCACTACATCAACAGTATGGTTATAGACTCACTACATCAACAGTATGGTTATGGACTCACTACATCAACAGTATGGTTATGGACTCACTACATCAACAGTATGGTTATGGACTCACTACATCAACAGTATGGTTATGGACTGACTACATCAACAGTATGGTTATAGACTCACTACATCAACAGTATGGTTATAGACTCACTTCATCAACAGTATGGTTATGGACTCACTTCATCAACAGTATGGTTATAGACTCACTACATCAACAGTATGGTTATGGACTCACTTCATCAACAGTATGGTTATAGACTCACTACATCAACAGTATGGTTATAGACTCACTACATCAACAGTATGGTTATAGACTCACTACATCAACAGTATGGTTATGGACTCACTACATCAACAGTATGGTTATGGACTCACTACATCAACAGTATGGTTATGGACTCACTACATCAACAGTATGGTTATAGACTCACTACATCAACAGTATGGTTATGGACTCACTACATCAACAGTATGGTTATGGACTCACTACATCAACAGTATGGTTATGGACTCACTACATCAACAGTATGGTTATGGACTGACTACATCAACAGTATGGTTATAGACTCACTACATCAACAGTATGGTTATAGACTCACTACATCAACAGTATGGTTATAGACTCACTGCATCAACAGTATGGTTATGGACTCACTACATCAACAGTATGGTTATAGACTCACTACATCAACAGTATGGTTATGGACTCACTACATCAACAGTATGGTTATAGACTCACTACATCACCATATGGTTATGGACTCACTACATCAACAGTATGGTTATGGACTCACTACATCAACAGTATGGTTATAGACCCACTACATCAACAGTATGGTTATAGACTCACTACATCAACAGTATGGTTATGGACTCACTACATCAACAGTATGGTTATAGACTCACTACATCAACAGTATGGTTATAGACTCACTACATCAACAGTATGGTTATGGACTCACTACATCAACAGTATGGTTAAGGACTCACTTCATCAACAGTATGGTTATAGACTCACTACATCAACAGTATGGTTATAGACTCACTGTGAGAGAGATAAGAAAACAGAAAGAGAAAGAAAGATACAAAAGTGTGAAAGAGAGAGAGAGAGAGAGAGCGAGGGAGGGGGTGGTAGAGGTAGAGAGAGAGAGAGCGAGGGAGGGGGGTGGTAGAGGTAGAGAGAGAGAGAGAGAGCGAGGGAGGGGGTGGTAGAGGTAGAGAGAGAGAGAGCGAGGGAGGGGGTGGTAGAGGTAGAGAGAGAGAGAGGGAGGGGGAGGTAGAGAGAGCGAGAGAGGGGGAGAGATGGTAGAGGCAGAGAGAGAGAGAGAGAGGGAGGGGGTGGTAGAGGTAGAGAGGGGGGGGTAGAGGTAGAGAGAGGAGAGAAAGAGAGAGAGGGAGGGGGGTGGTAGAGGTAGAGAGAGGAGAGAAAGAGAGAGAGGGGTGGTAGAGGTAGAGAGAGGGGGGGTGGTAGAGAGAGAGGGAGAGAAAGAGAGAGGGAGAGAGGGAGAGAGGGGTGGTAGAGAGAGGGAGAGAGGGAGAGAGGAGAGAGGGGTGGTAGAGAGAGGGAGAGAGGGAGAGAGGGAGAGAGGGAGAGAGGGAGAGAGGTCTTTAAGTGTGTGATTATCAGGTGAAGGTAACATGAGTAGAGTTCAGACTAAGTGGCAGACATTCTAACCTGTCACATTCTACACATCACTGTGTTTACCGAGCAACCTCATATACCTGAAACAGCAAATCTAACCTAACCACACACACACACACACTTGTGCATGTATACACACGCACACAATTGCATGCACATAGGCCTATGCACACACACAATACAAACACACACACACAATACAACACACACACACACACAATACAAAACACACACAATACAACACAACACACACACAATACAAACACACACACAATACAATACACACACAATACACACACCACAATACAACACACCACAGCAGAGCTCTGCTCCTGAACATCTGTCACTCTCACAGAGGGGTAGAGGGGTAGAGGGGTAGAGGAGTGGAGGGGTAGAGGGGTGGAGGGGTAGAGGAGTGGAGGGGTAGAGGGGTGGAGGGTAGAGGGGTAGAGGGGTGGAGGGGTAGAGGGGTGGAGGGGTAGAGGGGTAGAGGGGTGGAGGGGTAGAGGGTAGAGGGGTGGAGGGGGGTAGAGGGGGGTGGGGTTATAGAGGGTAGGTGGTAAGAGGGGTAGGGGAGGGCTGTCATGAGGGCGATAGAGGGGGAGGAGTGTATAGGGGTTAGACGGGGTTGGATGGCGTAGAGGGCGATGGAGGGGTAGAGGGGTCTTAGAGGGTGGACGGGGGGGAGGGGTGGAGGCGAGTTAGGGGTAGAGGGGTTCGCGGGTTGTAGGTTTGGAGGGGTAGAGGGGTGGAGGATTGAGAGGGCTATGAGGGGTTTAGCGGGGTAGGGCGAGGTTAGCGGGGTAGAGGGGTGGAGGGGATAGAAGGGGTCGGGGGGTAGAGGGTAGAGAGGTAGAGGGGTAGAGGGGTGGAGGGGTAGGGGGTAGAGGGGTAGAGGGTTGGAGGGTAGAGGGGTAGAGGGGTGGAGGGGTAGAGGGGTAGAGGGGTAGAGGGCAGGGTAGAGGGGTAGAGGGGTAGAGGGGTAGAGGGCAGGGTATTGTACACAGATAAAGACACTCCTTTAACATCAAAGGAAGAAAACACGACTCATGTTTCAAAGACAGACAGAAGGAGGGAGCAAAGACCCTGTCTGTCTCTGGGCTGACCCCGCCTTGGAGTGTGTGTGTGTGTGTGTGTGTGTGTGTGTGTGCGTGCGTGCGTGTGTGAGAAAAGGCTCTCTGAGATCTCAAAAGTGCACTCATGTTACATCCCAAGTCAAGTGAGCATTTGACAAGTCTCTCTCTCCAGGGTCTCCCTGTCTCTCTCTCCAGGGTCTCCCTGTCTCTCTCTCCATCTCTGTCTGTCTCCCTGTCTCTCTCTCCATCTCTGTGTGTCTCCCTGTCTCTCTCTCCATCTCTGTGTGTCTCCCTGTCTCTCTCTCCATCTCCCTGTCTCTCTCTCCATCTCTGTGTGTCTCCCTGTCTCTCTCTCCATCTCTGTGTGTCTCCCTGTCTCTCTCTCCATCTCCCTGTCTCTCTCTCCATCTCTGTGTGTCTCCCTGTCTCTCTCTCCAGGGTCTCCCTGTCTCTCTCTCCATCTCTGTGTGTCTCCTGTCTTCTCCATCTCTGTGTCTCCCTGTCTCTCTCTCCATCTCCCTGTCTCTCTCTCCATCTCTGTGTGTCTCCCTGTCTCTCTCTCCATCTCTGTGTGTCTCCCTGTCTCTCTCTCCATCTCCCTGTCTCTCTATCCATCTCTGTGTGTCTCCCTGTCTCTCTCTCCAGGGTCTCCCTGTCTCTCTCTCCAGGGTCTCCCTGTCTCTCTCTCCATCTCTGTGTGTCTCCCTGTCTCTCTCTCCATCTCTCTCTGTCTTCCTGTCTCTCTCTCCATCTCTGTGTGTCTCCATGTCTCTCTCTCCATCTCTGTGTGTCTCCCTGTCTCTCTCTCCATCTCTGTGTGTCTCCCTGTCTCTCTCTCCATCTCTATGTGTCTCCCTGTCTCTCTCTCCATCTCCCTGTCTCTCTCTCCATCTCTATGTGTCTCCCTGTCTCTCTCTCCATCTCCCTGTCTCTCTCTCCATCTCTGTGTGTCTCCCTGTCTCTCTCTCCATCTCCCTGTCTCTCTCTCCATCTCTGTGTGTCTCCCTGTCTCTCTCTCCATCTCTGTGTCTCCCTGTCTCTCTCTCCATCTCTGTGTGTCTCCCTGTCTCTCTCTCCATCTCTGTGTGTCTCCCTGTCTCTCTCTCTAACTTTATCTTCACTAAGTAATAAGTAGACATATGAATACCGTCCGTACCTTCACTTTTTGGGCCCCAACATAATACCAGAATAAAACATAATACTGTAAAACATAATACCAGAATAAAACATAATACTGTAAAACATAATACCAGAATAAAACATAATACTGTAAAACAACATAATACCAGAATAAAACATAATACTGTAAAACATAATACCAGAATAAAACATAATACTGTAAAACAACATAATACCAGAATAAAACATAATACTGTAAAACAACATAATACTGTAAAACAACATAATACTGTAAAACAACATAATACTGTAAAACAACATAATACCACAATAAAACACAATACTGTAAAACAACATAATACTGTAAAACAACATAATACTGTAAAACAACATAATACTGTAAAACAACATAATACCAGAATAAAACATTGGGCTGTAAAATAAACAACTTCTTTCTTTCTGCAAGGACGTGAAGTGTGTGGTTTTCCAGACCTAGAGGCCAACAAGGTCTCTAGTAGGTCTCTAGACTGAGGATCAGAGAGGAGATACACAACAAGGTCTCTAGTAGGTCTCTAGAATGAGGATCAGAGAGGAGAGGTACAACAAGGTCTCTAGTAGGTCTCTAGACTGAGGATCAGAGAGGAGAGATACAAGGTCTCTAGTAGGTCTCTAGACTGAGGATCAGAGAGGAGATACACAACAAGGTCTCCAGTAGGTCTCTAGACTGAGGATCAGAGAGGAGAGATACAACAAGGTCTCTAGTAGGTCTCTAGACTGAGGATCAGAGAGGCGACAGAGAAGATGAAAAATATAAACAACCCTCCAAATGAGACATGCAAGTCTCACATGTACACACCTTACCTGAACACAACCACACCTTACCTGAACACACCTTACCTGAACACACCTTACCTGAACACAACCACACCTTACCTGAACACACCTTACCTGAACACAACCACACCTTACCTAGAACACAACCACACCTTACTTGAACACAACCACACCTTACCTGAACACAACCACACCTTACCTGAACACAACCACACCTTACCTGAACACAACCACACCTTACCTGAACACAACCACTCACAACACACCTTACCTGAACACAACCTCACCTTACCTAAACACAACCACACCTTACTTGAACACAACCACACCTTACCTGAACACAACCACACCTTACCTGAACACAACCACTCACAAACACACACCTTACCTGAACACAACCACTCACAAACACACCTTACCTGAACACAACCACAACTTACCTGAACACAACCACAACTTACCTGAACACAACCACACCTTACCTGAACACAACCACACCTTACCTGAACACAACCACACCTTACCTGAACACAACCACACCTTACCTGAACACACCTTACCTGAACACAAACACACCTTACCTGAACACAACCACTCACAAACACACACCTTACCTGAACATAACCACACCTTACCTGAACACAACCACACCTTACCTGAACACAACCACACCTTACCTGAACACAACCACACCTTACCTGAAAACAAACACTCACAAACACACACCTTACCTGAACACAACCACTCACAACACACCTTACCTGAACACAAACACACCTTACCTGAACACAACCACACCTTACCTGAACACAACCACACCTTACCTGAACACAACCACACCTTACTTGAACACAACCACACCTTACCTGAACACAACCTTACCTGAACACAACCACACCTTACCTGAACACAACACACCTTACTGAACACAACCACACCTTACCTGAACACAACCACTCACCTTACCTGAACACAACCACTCACAAACATACACCTTACCTGAACACAACCACACCTTACCTGAACACAACCACACCTTACCTGAACACAAACACACCTTACCTGAACACAAACACACCTTACCTTAACACAACCACTCCCAAACACACACCTTACCTGAACACAACCACTCACAAACACACACCTTACCTGAACACAACCACACCTTACCTGAACACAACCACACCTTACCTGAACACAACCACACCTTACCTGAACACAACCACTCACAAACACACACCTTACCTGAACCTAACCACACCTTACCTAACCCCACCTTACCTGAACACAACCACACCTTACCTGAACACAAACACACCTTACCTGAACACAACCACACCTTACCTGAACACAACCACTCACAAACACACACCTTACCTGAACACAACCACTCACAAACACACACCTTACCTGAACACAACCACACCTTACCTGAACACAACCACACCTTACCTGAACACAACCACTCACAAACACACACCTTACCTGAACACAACCACTCACAAACACACACCTTACCTGAACACAACCACACCTTACCTCAACACAACCACTCACAAACACACACCTTACCTGAACACAACCACACCTTACCTGAACACAACCACACCTTACCTGAACACAACCACACCTTACCTGAACACAACCACACCTTACCTGAACACAAACACACCTTACCTGAACACAACCACACCTTACCTGAACACAAACACACCTTACCTGAACACAACCACACCTTACCTGAACACAACCACTCACCTTACCTGAACACAACCACTCACAAACATACACCTTACCTGAACACAACCACACCTTACCTGAACACAACCACACCTTACCTGAACACAACCACACCTTACCTGAACACAACCACACCTTACCTGAACACAACCACTCACAAACACACACCTTACCTGAACACAACCACTCACAAACACACACCTTACCTGAACACAACCACACCTTACCTGAACACAACCACACCTTACCTGAACACAACCACACCTTACCTGAACACAACCACACCTTACCTGAACACAACACACACCTTACCTGAAACACAAACACATTACCTAACACAACCACACCTTACCTGAACACAACCACTCACAAACACACACCTTACCTGAACACAACCACACCTTACCTGAACACAACCACACCTTACCTGAACACAACCACACCTTACCTGAACACAACCACACCTTACCTGAACACAAACACCCACAAACACACACCTTACCTGAACACAACCACTCACAAACACACACCTTACCTGAACACAAACCACACCTTACCTGAACACAACCACACCTTACCTGAACACAACCACACCTTACCTGAACACAACCACTCACAAACACACACCTTACCTGAACACAACCACACCTTACCTGAACACAACCACTCACAAACACACACCTTACCTGAACCTAACCACACCTTACCTAACCACACCTTACCTGAACACAACCACACCTTACCTGAACACAACCACACCTTACCTGAACACAACCACACCTTACCTGAACACAACCACACCTTACCTGAACACAAAACACACCTTACCTGAACACAACCACCTTACCTGAACACAAACACTCACAAACACACACCTTACCTGAACACAACCACTCACAAACACACACCTTACCTGAACACAACCACACCTTACCTCAACACAACCACTCACAAACACACACCTTACCTGAACACAACCACACCTTACCTGAACACAACCACACCTTACCTGAACACAACCACACCTTACCTGAACACAACCACACCTTACCTGAACACAAACAC
Organism: Salmo trutta; assembly: GCF_901001165.1. Lineage (NCBI taxonomy): Eukaryota > Metazoa > Chordata > Actinopteri > Salmoniformes > Salmonidae > Salmo > Salmo trutta. The sequence continues at coordinate 21,104 of NW_021822631.1, forward strand.
ACACCTTACCTGAACACAACCACTCACAAACACACACCTTACCTGAACACAACCACTCACAAACACACACCTTACCTGAACACAA
>NW_021822632.1:0-20887 GCF_901001165.1 Salmo trutta
TCTTGGTGTAGTGTGGTGACATGTCTCTTGGTGTAGTGTGGTGATATGTCTCTTGGTGTGGTGACTTGTCTCTTGGTGTAGTGTGGTGACTTGTCTCTTGGTGTAGTGTGGTGACATGTCTCTTGGTGTAGTGTGGTGACATGTCTCTTGGTGTAGTGTGGTGACATGTCTCTTGGTGTAGTGTGGTGATATGTCTCTTGGTGTGGTGACTTGTCTCTTGGTGTAGTGTGGTGACATGACACTTGGTGTAGTGTGGTGACATGTCGCTTGGTGTGGTGTGGTGACATGTCTCTTGGTGTGGTGTAGTGACATGTCTAGTGGTGTGGTGACATGTCTATTGGTGTGGTGACATGTCTATTGGTGTGGTGACATGTCTATTGGTGTGGTGACATGTCTATTGGTGTGGTGACATGTCTCTTGGTGTAGTGACATGTCTCTTGGTGTGGTGACATGTCACTTGGTGTGGTGACATGTCTCTTGGTGTGGTGTAGTGACATGTCTATTGGTGTGGTGACATGTCTCTTGGTGTAGTGACATGTCTCTTGGTGTGGTGTAGTGACATGTCTCTTGGTTTAGTGTGGTGACATGTCTCTTGGTGTGGTGACATGACACTTGGTGTAATGTGGTGACATGTCACTTGGTGTAATGTGGTGACATGTCTCTTGGTGTAGTGTAGTGATATGTCTCTTGGTGTGGTGGCATGTCACTTGGTGTGGTGGCATGTCTCTTGGTGTGGTGGCATGTCTCTTGGTGTGGTGATATGTCTCTTGGTGTAGTGTGGTGACATGTCTCTTGGTGTAGTGATATGTCTCTTGGTGTGGTGACATGTCCCTTGGTGTGGTGACATATCTCTTGGTGTAATGTGGTGACATGTCTCTTGGTGTAGTGTGGTGATATGTCTCTTGGTGTGGTGACAAGTCTCTTGGTGTAGTGTGGGTGACTTGTCTATTGGTGTGGTGGCATGTCTCTTGGTGTGGTGATATGTCTCTTGGTGTAGTGTGATGAGGTGACATGTCTCTTGGTGTGGTGGCATGTCTCTTGGTGTGGTGGCATGTCTCTTGGTGTGGTGGCATGTCTCTTGGTGTAGTGTGATGAGGTGACGTGTCTCTTGGTGTAGTGATATGTCTCTTGGTGTGGTGGCATGTATCTTGGTGTGGTGTGGTGTAGTGACATGTCTCTTGGTGTGGTGATATGTCTCTTGGTGTAGTGTAGTGATATGTCTATTGGTGTGGTGGCATGTCTCTTGGTGTGGTGTGGTGATATGTCTCTTGGTGTGGTGGCATGTCACTTGGTGTGGTGGCATGTCTCTTGGTGTGGTGACATGTCTCGTGGTGTGGTGACATGTCTCTTGGTGTAGTGTGGTGACATGTCTCTTGGTGTAGTGTGGTGACATGTCTCTTGGTGTAGTGTGGTGACATGTCTCTTGGTGTGGTGATATGTCTCTTGGTGTGGTGATATGTCTCTTGGTGTAGTGTGGTGACATGTCTCTTGGTGTGGTGATATGTCTCTTGGTGTAGTGTGGTGACATGTCTCTTGGTGTAGTGTGGTGACATGTCTCTTGGTGTGGTGGCATGTCTCTTGGTGTGGTGGCATGTCTCTTGGTGTGGTGGCATGTCTCTTGGTGTGGTGACATGTCTCTTGGTGTGGTGACATGTCTCTTGGTGTGGTGATATGTCTCTTGGTGTGGTGATATGTCTCTTGGTGTAGTGTGGTGACATGTCTCTTGGTGTAGTGTGGTGACATGTCTCTTGGTGTGGTGGCATGTCTCTTGGTGTGGTGGCATGTCTCTTGGTGTGGTGGCATGTCTCTTGGTGTGGTGACATGTGTCTTGGTGTAGTGTGGTGAGGTGGCATGTCTCTTGGTGTAGTTTAGTGATATGTCTCTTGGTGTGGTGGCATGTATCTTGGTGTGGTGTGGTGTAGTGACATGTCTCTTGGTGTGGTGATATGTCTCTTGGTGTAGTGTAGTGATATGTCTCTTGGTGTAGTGGCATATCACTTGGTGTGGTGTGGTGACATGTCTCTTGGTGTGGTGTGGTGACATGTCTCTTGGTGTAGTGTGGTGACATGTCTCTTGGTGTAGTGACATGTCTCTTGGTGTGGTGACATGTCTCTTGGTGTGGTGACATGTCTCTTGGTGTAGTGTGGTGACATGTGTATTGGTGTGGTGTGGTGATGTTTAACAGTGTGTGAGGACAGGAGCTATGTGTAACAGTGTGTGAGGACAGGAGCCATGTTTGACAGTGTGTGAGGACAGGAGCTATGTGTAACAGTGTGTGAAGACAGGAGCCATGTTTGACAGTGTGTGAGGACACGAGCTATGTGTAACAGTGTGTGAAGACAGGAGCCATGTTTGACAGTGTGTGAGGACAGGAGCTATGTGTAACAGTGTTGTGTGAAGACAGGAGCCATGTTTGACAGTGTGTGAGGACAGGAGCTATGTGTAACAGTGTTGTGTGAAGACAGGAGCCATGTTTGACAGTGTGTGAGGACAGGAGCTATGTGTAACAGTGTGTGAAGACAGGAGCCATGTTTGACAGTGTGTGAGGACAGGAGCTATGTGTGCGAGGACAGGAGCTATGTGTGAGGACAGGAGCTATGTGTAACAGTGTTGTGTGAAGACAGGAGCCATGTTTGACAGTGTGTGAGGACAGGAGCTATGTGTAACAGTGTTGTGTGAAGACAGGAGCCATGTTTGACAGTGTGTGAGGACAGGAGCCATGTTTGACAGTGTGTGAGGACAGGAGCTATGTTTGACAGTGTGTGAGGACAGGAGCCATGTTTGACAGTGTGCTGTGTGTGTGAGGACAGGAGCTATGTGTGCGAGGACAGGAGCTGTGTGTGTATTGTATGTAGTAAATAAGTGTGGTTGAGGTTCTTTTGAAATGCCTGATGAACAATGTGCTATAGAATAAGGATGATCCTGTCAGACTTCTAGCTGGCTTGACCTTGTTAAACAGTATACGTCCCAAATGGCAACCTGTTCGCTATATAGTGCACTACACAAGCATTTCACTACACCCACAATAACATCTACTAATATGTGTATGTGGCCAATAAAATGTGATTTTACTTTAGACCAGGGACCATAGTGCTCTGGTCAGAAGTAGTGCACAATGTAGGGAATAGGGTGCCATTTGGGAAGCAGATGTATTCCATACAGACGTCATTACTTCTACTGTCAATTCACTTCAGCTTATGAGACTAGGCCTTCTTCTACTTCTCCATGCTATGTGCATGACGAGAGGGAGGGAGGGAGGGAGGGAGGGAGGGAGGGTCAAACAAACAATGCAAAACAAAGGCAAAGTCTTGTCATGCTTTGTTGATTTTAAAAAAAGCATTAGACTCAATTTGGCATGAGGGTCTGCTATACAAATTGATGGAAAGTGGTGTTGGGGGAATAACATACATTATAAAATCCATGTACACAAACAACAAGTGTGCGGTTAAAACTGGCAAAAAACACACATTTCTTCCCTCAAGGCCGTGGGGTGAGACAGGGATGCAGCTTAAGCCCCACCCTCTTCAACGTATATATCAACGAATTGGCGAGGGCACTAGAGCAGTCTGCAGCACCCGGCCTCACCCTACTAGAATCTGAAGTCAAATGTGTTCTGTTTGCTGATGATCAGGTGCTTCTGTCACCAACCAAGGAGGGTCTACAGCAGCACCTAGATATTCTGCACAGATTCTGCCAGACTTGGGCCCTGACAGTGAATCTCAGTAAAACAAAAATAATGGTGTTCCAAAAAATGTCCAGTCGCCAGGACCACAAATACAAATTCCATCTAGACACCGTTGCCCTAGATCACACAAAAAACTATACATACCTTGGCCTAAACATCAGCGCCACAGGTAACTTCCACAAAGCTGTGAACGATCTGAGAGACAAGGCAAGAAGGGCCTTCTATGCCATCAAAAGGAACATTTAATTTGACATACCAATTAGGATCTGGCAAAAAATACTGAAATCAGTTATAGAACCCATTGCCCTTTATATGGTTGTGAGATCTGGGGTCCGCTCACCAACCAAGAATTCACAAAATGGAACAAACACCAAATTGAGACTCTGCATGCAGAATTCTGCAAAATTCTGCAGAAAAGAGACGTTAAATTCTGCAACCACCTAAAAGGAAGCAATTCCCAAACATTCCATTACAAAGCCATCACCTACAGAGAAATGAACCTGGAGAAGAGCCCCCTAAGCAAGCTGGTCCTGGGTCTCTGTTCACAAACACAAACAGACCCCACAGAGCCCCAGGACAGCAACACAATTAGACCCAACCAAATCATGAGAAAACAAAAAGATAATTACTTGACACATTGGAAAGAATTTACAAAAAAACAGAGCAAACTAGAATGCTGTTTGACCCTAAACAGGGAGTAAACATTGGCAGAATACCTGACCACTGTGAGTGACCTAAATTTTGACTATGTACTGTACAGACTCAGTGAGCATAGCCTTGCTATTGAGAAAGGCCGCCGTAGGCAGACCTGGCTCTCAAGAGAAGACAGGCTATGTGCACACTGCCCACAAAATGAGGTGGAAACTGAGCTGCACTTCCTAACCTCCTGCCCAATGAATGGCCATATTAGAGACACATACTTCCCTCAGATTACACAGATCCACAAAGAATTTCAAAACAAACCCGATTTTGATAAACTCCCATATCTACTGGGTGAATGACCACAGTGTACCATCACAGCAGCAACATTTGTGACCTGTTGCCACAAGAAAAGGGCAAACAGTGAAAAACAAACACCATTGTAAACACAACCCATATTTATGTTTATTTATTTTCCCTTTTGTATTTTAACTATTTGCACATCATTACAACACTGTATATAGACATAATATGACATTTGTAATGTCTTTATTCTTTTGGAACTTCTGTATGTGTAATGTTTACTGTTCATTTTTATTGTTTATTTCACTTTTGTATATTATCTACCTCACTTGCTTTGGCAACATTAACATATGTTTCCCATGCCAATAAAGCCCCTTGAATTGAATTAAGAGAGACAGAGAGAGAGACAGAGAGAGCAAGAGACAGAGAGACTGAGAGAAAGAAAGAGAGAGCAAGAGACAGAGAGACTGAGAGAAAGAAAGAGAGAGCAAGAGACAGAGAGACAGACAGAGAGAGAGAGAGAGAGAAAGAGAGAGAGACAGAGAGAGAGAGAAAGAGCGAGCAAGAGACAGAGAGACAGAGAAAGAGAGAGAGAGAGAGCGCGAGTGAAAGAGAGAGAAAGAGAGAGACAGAGAGAGAGAATTAAGTATAAATAATGTGTATGTATGTGTGGGTGACTTTCTGTTTCTGACTGCAGAGTTTAAAAGACAGCAGCACAAAGTCAATAGCACTGGGATTCAGGACCACAGAGAAACAGAGGATGGAGAGGAAGAGGAGGAGGATAGATGAACAGGAAAACGATGCATCCAGACCAGAGCCAATCCCTCATAAATCTCCCCTCTTCCTCTCCTCCTCTCTTCTCCTACTCTCCTCTCCTCTCTCCTTTTTTCAACAGTTGTTTCAATTGAATCACCAAAATCAATCCCCCTCTTTTTTAAAAACAATTCCCACCCCTCCTTTCTCCTCTGTCCTCTCCTCTGTCCCCCCTCTCCCATCCCTCCTTTCTCCTCTGTCCTCTGTTCTCTCCTCTCTCCCTCACTCTCTCATCCACTCTCTCCCCCTCTCCCACCCCTCCTTTCTCCTCAATCCCCTGTTCTCTTCTCTCTCCCATACTTTCTCCCCTCTCCCACCCCTCCTTTCTCCTCTGTCCTCTCCTGTCTCCCCCACTCTCTCCCCCCCTCTCCCACCCCTCCTTTCTCCTCTGTTATCTCCTCTCTCCTCCTCTCCCACCCCTCCTTTATCCTCTCTCCCCGACTCTCCCCCTCCCCCTCTCCCACCCCTCCTTTCTCCTCTGTTATCTCCTCTCTCCTCCACTCTCTCCCCCTCTCCTACCCCTCCTTTGTCCTCTGCGCTCTGTTCTCTCTTCTCTTCCCCCACTCTTTCCCCCCTCCCACCCCTCCTTTCTCCTCTGTCCTCTCCTGTCTCCCCCACTCTCTCTCCCTCTCCCCGTCTCCTCTCCTTCTCTCTTCTCTTTCCCACTCTCCACTCCTCACCCTGCAACACCTGAACCAATCATACGACCGTAGCTATGGAGGACAGGAGGGAGGGAGGCAATTGGCTGCTAGCCTGACGCTGGCTTGTCCAATCCCTGCTCACGCTCACATCCTGGGATTCAGAGCACAACGAACACACACACACAGAAACACACACACACACACGCACACACACACCATGAAGTACAGCAAACAGCTGACAGCCCAGAGAATAAGAGAGTGTGAGGGTTGGCTTCCTTCCTCCCCAATGTGCTCCAGCTTTCTTGCATTCCTCTCACACACACACACACACACACACACACACATAAACTGCCACGGAGCACTGCAGCAAGCCAGCCTCATTCTGCATTACGCAACAGACAGATGTTAGAGTGAGAGGAAGAGGGAGAGGAAGGGAGATGGAGGAAGAGTGGAAAAGAGAGCATGTCTGTGCTCTGTCTGTCAGGAAATTCTCACCATCTCTCAAATTAACAACCCAGTGTGCAGGCCAATGTTCTGATGATGGAGTATGATAATGTTCTGATGATGTTCTGATGATGGGGTATGATGTTCTGATATGATAATGTTCTATGATGGTGTTCTGATGATGTTCTGATTTTTTAAAACATTTTAGTCATTTAGCAGCCACTCTTATCCAGAGCGACTTACAGTAGTGAATACATTTCATACATTTTTTCCCCCCCCGTACTGGTCCCCCGTGGGAATCGAACCCACAACCCTGGCGTTGCAAACACCATGCTCTACCAACTGAGCCACATGGGACCACTGATGTTCTGATGATGGGGTATGATGGTGTTCTGATGATGGGGTATGATGATGTTCTGATGATGGGGTATGATGATGTTCTGATGATGGGGTATGATGATGTTCTGATGATGGGGTATGATGATGTTCTGATGATGGGGTATGATGATGTTCTGATGATGGGGTATGATGGTGTTCTGATGATGGGGTATGATGATGTTCTGATGATGTTCTGATGATGGGGTATGATGATGTTCTGATGATGATGTTCTGATGATGGGGTATGATGGTGTTCTGATGATGGGGTATGGTGATGTTCTGATGATGGGGTATGGTGATGTTCTGATGATGGGGTATGGTGATGTTCTGATGATGGGGTATGATGATGTTCTGATGATGGGGTATGATGATGTTCTGATGATGGGGTACGATGATGGCCCTGCTGGGTCAACGTATGCATTCCAAATGGCATCATAACGCACTACAAGTCCCGTGGTCCAACGTTGTGCACTGTGTAGGGAATAGGGTGCCATTTGGATTAGTACAGCCTGGAGTGTGGACCTGAGACAACTCTAGTAACACTCATTTGAGTAGTCAAGCAATTTGACTGATTAACCCAGGGCTAGACTTGATGTTTAATTACTCGAGAGAAGAGGAGAGGAGAGAGGAAAGGAGAGACCATATGGGTCATAGGTGATATATAGAGGTGAAAGTTCAAAGGTCATAGGTGATGGGTCATAGATAGACTAGGATCTTACTGGGTCGTCCGGGCTGTTTGGAGATGGGCAGGGAGACCTCAGTAAGGGGGAGGATGTAGACTTCAGGTCCATTCTGAGACGAGGCCAGGTCAGCCTGGTACTCCTCTCCCTCTGTGTTCTCAAACTCCTGGTGGGAGGGGAGAGAAGACACTGGGGTTAGTGTGTATGTGACAGAGAGAAAGGGGGAGTGAGTGGGGGGGCAGAGAGAGAGAGAGAGACACAGACAGAGAGAGAGAAGAAAGAATTTGTATGCATGTGTGGGTCACAGAGAGAAAGTATGTGACGGATGCTAGGAGGAAGTGGCCTCTTCCTCCATCTCTACTCTGGGTCCCCTTCCTCCTCCTGCCCCTATCATGCCTCAACTTTCTTCCTACTGTCTTGAGATTTGGCTCTAAACTGCTTATTTTCACAAAACAACAGATCTGAATATGAGCCACAAGCAGAAACAGACAGTTGTACAACACTCCCTTCCAACCCTGCCTGCTAGATGCAAACAGAACACATCCCCTCTGTCCCTTCTAAACACCAGTGTATCTTTACAATCTAAACACCTCCAGCAGCGACAGAGTACCACGCTGCCAATCCATCTTCAGAGACTGTGTTTGTACAGGGAGAGAGTGGCTGGCAATACTGCTCTGTTCTCAACTACTGAGCCATCCATTGTTTACCTAATGAACTACAGCACAGAACAAACCTATCTAGAGGAGAGAAGAGAGGGGAGGGGGTGGGAAGAGGTGAAGAGAACAAGGGGAATCATGCAAGACAACGCTTCGCTGCGACAGAAAACCCCTCTGCTCTGATTCATAAGACTGATAGCACCCTTTTGCTTCTCATTCACAACACCACCTGTCTATCTCAGGAGCAGAGCATGAAAGAAAGAAAGAAAGAAAGAAAGAAAGAAAGAAGATGAGGAGACATGACAGAGAAGAGCGAACGGACGAAAAGACTAGAAATGAGAAAAGGCCATACCGTTCACTAAACACTTAACACTCTCCTCTCTTCTCTTTTCTCTAAACACCTAACACCCAACCACAGAACTGAGTCTGTCTGTTCGTCCCACAGAGTGGTCACAGTGAAAGGAGGATGACATAAAGAAGGCTTTGGTGGTGCAGTGGTGGGATGTGGCTAGTGGTCGCACGCTAATGCACACACCTCTATTAACGCAAACCTCTGCTAACACTCTGGTGAATGACAAGGAGGGGAACCACAGAGGGGGATGTGACCACATAACACTGTTCTATTGACTTCTGTGGATTTGACACTGGACAACCACGCCAAAGTAGCCTGTGTTTGACACTGGACAACCACGCCAAAGTAGCCTGGGTTTGACACTGGACAACCACGCCAAAGTAGCCTGAGTTTGACACTGGACAACCACGCCAAAGTAGCCTGAGTGCCAATCTGTTTCTGGTCTCTTGGCAACTCCTTATGAATTGTCATGTTTGACTTACCAATGACAGCAATGGTGTTGGCAATAGCACAAGGCTAAAGTCAAACACCTGCAGCTAAAAGTCTATATTGGGGGGATAGATGGATGGATGGATGGATGGATGGATGAGGGAACTGCTGGAGAAAAGCAGGCTGTCCATTGTTTACCTCTGCTATGAGCATTTGCGTCATTCTGACTTGTCAAGATAAAAAAAATGTAGGGGGGGGGAACTATCTGGATATTTGAATAGTGAAGTGGTGCTAAATGCCCATCCCCAACACAGCAGCAGAACAACCACCTTCCTATCTCTGCCGCTCTGACAGGATCTGCTTTGAGGATGCTAACTGACAGAGTAGGTAGGAACTAATATTGCTGCCAAGATCCACTGCGAAATTAAAAGTCTGTCCAGATAAGCAGGGCGTCAGCAGATGACGTCAAAACCGGTGACTAGGCGTTGTGGACGGGGATGGGGGACGGGCGTAAGCTGCGGGCTTCTAGTGTTGTGTTCAATACCAGTGCTAGGCACTAGTTTTTATTATTTATTGTGATAAACCCTATCCCAAAGCTTAACCTTTACAGACAGACAACAGGCTGGCAGTCACACCCCTCTGCCCAGTCCCTCACAGACCGACAACAGGGGAGCAGGCAGGCAGCCACAACCCTCTGCCCAGTCCCTCACAGACCGACAACAGGGGAGCAGGCTGGCAGCCACAACCCTCTGCCCAGTCCCTCACAGACCGACAACAGGGGAGCAGGCTGGCAGCCACAACCCTCTGCCCAGTCCCTCACAGACCGACAACAGGGGAGCAGGCTGGCAGCCACAACCCTCTGCCCAGTCCCTCACAGACCGACAACAGGGGAGCAGGCTGGCAGCCACAACCCTCTGACCAGTCCCTCACAGACCGACAACAGGGGAGCAGGCTGGCAGCCACAACCCTCTGCCCAGTCCCTCAGACAGACAACAGGGGAGCAGGCTGGCAGCCACAACCCTCTGACCAGTCCCTCACAGACCGACAACAGGGGAGCAGGCTGGCAGCCACAACCCTCTGCCCAGTCCCTCACAGACCGACAACAGGGGAGCAGGCTGGCAGCCACAACCCTCTGACCAGTCCCTCACAAAGCAGCCTGTTGTGTGATAGGGGCCTGTATGCTGATTTAGGTTATGTCCCAAATAGCATTCTATTCCCTATATAGTGCACTACTTTTGACCAGGGCCCTATGGGCCAATTGCACCATATTCCCTATATAGGGCACTACTTTTGACAAGGGCAGTGCATTATATAGGGATTAGAGTACAATTTGGGACACACCCAGAGAGATATCCAAGAACTCTCCTTTAACTGGGTAATTGCTATGTCTCTTCCTAATCAGCAGGGGGCAGTGTAGCAGGATGTATATAGGGGTGGATCATGTCTCTTCCTAATCAGCAGGGGGCAGTGTAGCAGGATGTATGTAGTGGTGGATCATGTCTCTTCCTAATCAGCAGGGGGCAGTGTAGCAGGATGTATGTAGTGGTGGATCATGTCTCTTCCTAATCAGCAGGGGGCAGTGTAGCAGGATGTATGTAGTGGTGGATCATATCTCTTCCTAATCAGCAGGGGGCAGTGTAGCAGGATGTATGTAGTGGTGGATCATGTCTCTTCCTAATCAGCAGGGGGCAGTGTAGCAGGATGTATGTAGTGGTGGATCATGTCTCTTCCTAATCAGCAGGGGGCAGTGTAGCAGGATGTATGTAGTGGTGGATCATGTCTCTTCCTAATCAGCAGGGGGCAGTGTAGCAGGATGTATGTAGTGGATCATATCTCTTCCTAATCAGCAGGGGGCAGTGTAGCAGGATGTATGTAGTGGTGGATCATGTCTCTTCCTAATCAGAAGTGGGCAGTGTAGCAGGATGTATGTGGTGGATCATTGTTTATAAAGAGGTGGTCACACAGTGTGTGTGTGAGAGAGAGAAAGAGAGAGAGCGAGAGAGGAGGGAGACAGAAAACCGAGAGAGAGAGTGAAAGAAAGAGAGAGAAAGAAACAGAGAGAGAGAAAGAGACACAGAGAGAGAGACACACACAGAGAGGGAGAGAAAAGTTTATCTCACTTTGAACCCGATGTGTCCCTTCTTACAGCAGAGGCAGGCCAGCATGAGGAAGACGAAGGTGAAGAGCCCAGAGAAGGAAACAGCCACCACTGCCAGAGACGACGGCCACGACAGCTCACTCAGTGGAGCGCCATCTACAGAACAGGAAGAGATACCATGGTTAATAACTACAACAACAACAAAAATGACATTTACATTTAAGTCATTTAGCAGACGCTCCTATACGGAGTGTCTAACAGTTAGTGTATTTACACAACAACAACAACAAGGAAGTAAGCAGTAAGCAGTAACAGGATGTAGTATAGACTTCCCAGTGGTATACTGGAGGTTATAGGTCTTCTACCCACTTTCACTGGTCATTGTCTATAGTCACTTCTTAATCCCCACTGACACATATCAAAGTATTGTAGTGGAGGTATACGACTTATCAATGATGTAGCACAATAGAGAAATACAAAGTAGCCTACAATGCAAAGCACATTAAATATTTAGCTTATCCAATCGCATGTGAATAAATGCGCATATGATTTTTAAAAACGGCCAATAAAGAAATAATGTGCACGAGAACAGCGTCTGTAATGGCTCTGATTGGCTGGTCATTCAGTTACTTTGCTTCAATCATACATTTTTGCTTGGCGGCGCCTTGGCTATTTTCCTGAAATGGAAACTTAATTCTCGTACTTCTCAAATGAACTATGAAGCGAACACATCAAACAACGTTGTCAACTGTCCAAACTAATACAAGTAGTGGAGTAGCAGACATTTTGGACAACGAGCGGGAAAATAATGACTTCCCCTGCTCGTGTTCCCTCCTCCGGAGCCCATGATGACAGTGTCAGTGTTCCCTCCTCAGGAGCCCATGATGACAGTGTCAGTGTTCCCTCCTCAGGAGCCCATGATGACAGTGTCAGTGTTCCCTCCTCAGGAGCCCATGATGACAGTGTCAGTGTTCCCTCCTCAGGAGCCCATGATGAGTGTCAGTGCTCTCTCCTCAGGAGCCCATGAGGACAGTGTCAGTGTTCCCTCCTCAGGAGCCCATGATGAGTGTCAGTGCTCTCTCCTCAGGAGCCCATGATGAGTGTCAGTGCTCCCTCCTCAGGTGCCCATGATGAGTGTCAGTGCTCCCTCCTCAGGTGCCCATGATGACAGTGTCAGTGTTCCCTCCTCAGGAGCCCATGATGAGTGTCAGTGCTCTCTCCTCAGGAGCCCATGATGACAGTGTCAGTGCTCTCTCCTCAGGAGCCCATGATGACAGTGTCAGTGCTCTCTCCTCAGGAGCCCATGATGAGTGTCAGTGTTCCCTCCTCAGGAGCCCATGATGACAGTGTCAGTGCTCTCTCCTCAGGAGCCCATGATGAGTGTCAGTGTTCCCCTCCTCAGGAGCCCATGATGACAGTGTCAGTGCTCCCTCCTCAGGATATGCATCCACAATAATGTCTTGAACCATGCTAGAAAAGTCAGTATGACTGTAACATCAAAGCCAGCTCAGTGCATCTTCGGTTGTCCTGACTGTGAAAGACCAATATGGGATTTATCATTTTTGGTTATTCTTCCTCTGGAATTTTTCACACAAGGCGTCTTTCCTTCGCCGGGCCGTTTGGGAATCGTTTTGCAAAATTACTTCTCCACTGGACCTTCGTCATTTCGGCACAGTGCGCGACTGTACACAGACTGCTAAATGTGTTATAACACCTCCGGAAACAGTGTTACAGACTGCTAAATGTGTTATAACAGTGTAGACTAGGAGCAGCAGGGACTCACACTGCCGCCACAGGAAATAAATAGTGAAAACATGATGCAAACGGACCTAATGAAAGTGTAATCTACTTTATATTACTGCAATCAGATCAGCAGCGTAAAGATATACCACAGACTGTTTCCTCTGACTGCCTCACAACATGTGTTATACTGTTCACTATTAAGTACAGTAGAGTAGACATGAATGGTACAGAAAGGGAGTAAATGAAACACATGAAAGTTACTAGTATTTTACAGGTACTTTGTGTGAGGGGAAGAGAGAGAGATAAGAAAAGAGACAGATAGAGAGAAAGAGAAGAGGAAGAGAGAGACATAGAAAGAGGAGAGGAAGAGAGAGATAGAAAGAGGAGAAGAAGAGAGAGAGAGGAAGAGAGAGAGAAAGAATTACAGGAGAGGCCCTGCTCTCTCGCTTCCCCAGTTGTTTAGTTAATTTTCATTCCAATCTCCTTTGCATTAGCGTAGCCTCTCCTGTAGCCTGTCAACTATGTGTCTGTCTATCCCTGTTCTCCTCTCTGCACAGGCCACACAAACGCTTCACACCGCACGGCCACTGCCACTCTAACCTGGTGGTCCCAGCGCGCACGACCCACGTGGAGTTCCAGGTCTCCGGCAGCCTCTGGAACTGCCGGTCTGCGGCCAACAAGGCAGAGTTCATCTCAGCCTATGCTGCCCTCCAGTCCCTCGACTTCTTGGCGCTGACGGAAACATGGATTACCACAGAAAACACTGCTACTCCTACTGCTCTCTCCTCATCTGACCACATGTTCTCGCACACCCCAAGAGCATCTGGTCAGCGGGGTGGTGGCACTGGAATCCTCATCTCTCCCAAGTGGACATTCTCTCTTTCTCCCCTGACCCATCTGTCTATCTCCTCCTTTGAATTCCATGCTGTCACAGTCACTAGCCCATTCAAGCTTAACATCCTTATCATTTATCGCCCTCCAGGTTCCCTTGGAGAGTTCATCAATGAGCTTGACGCCTTAATAAGTTCCTTTCCTGAGGATGGCTCACCCCTCACAGTTCTGGGTGACTTTAACCTCCCTACGTCTACCTTTGACTCATTTCTCTCTGCCTCCTTCTTTCCACTCCTCTCCTCTTTTGACCTCACCCTCTCACCGTCCCCCCCTACTCACAAGGCAGGCAATACGCTTGACCTCATCTTTACTAGATGCTGTTCTTCTACTAATCTCACTGCAACTCCCCTCCAAGTCTCCGACCACTACCTTGTATCCTTTTCCCTCTCGCTCTCCTCCAACACTACTCACTCTGCCCCTACTCAGATGGTATTGTGCCGTCGCAACCTTCGCTCTCTCTCTCCTGCTACTCTCTCCTCTTCCATCCTATCATCTCTTCCCTCTGCTCAATCCTTCTCCAACCAATCTCCTGATTCTGCCTCCTCAACCCTCCTCTCCTCCGTGTCTGCATCCTTTGACTCTCTATGTCCCCTATCCTCCCGGCCGGCTCGGTCCTCCCCTCCTGCTCCGTGGCTTGACGACTCATTGCGAGCTCACAGAACAGAGCTCCGGGCAGCCGAGCGGAAATGGAGGAAAACTAGCCTCCCAGTGGACCTGGCATCTTTTCACTCCCTCCTCTCCACAATTTCTTCCTCTGTTTCTGCTGCTAAAGCCCCTTTCTACCACTCTAAATTCCAAGCATCTGCCTCTAACCCTAGGAAGCTCTTTGCCACCTTCTCCTCCCTCCTGAATCCTCCTCCCCCTCCCCCCTCCTCCCTCTCTGCGGATGGCTTTGTCAACCATTTTGAAAAGAAGGTTGACGACATCCGATCCTCGTTTGTTAAGTCAAACGACACCGCTGGTCCTGCTCACATTGCCCTACCCTATGCTTTGACCTCTTTCACCCTTCTCTCTCAAGATGAAATCTTGCGACTTGTGACGGCCGGCCGCCCAACAATCTGCCCGCTTGACCCTATCCCCTCCTCTCTTCTCCAGACCATTTCCGGAGACCTTCTCCCTTACCTCACCTCGCTCATCAACTCATCCTTGACCGCTGGCTACGTCCCTTCCGTCTTCAAGAGAGCGAGAGTTGCACCCCTTCTCAAAAAACCTACACTCGATCCCTCCGATGTCAACAACTACAGACCAGTATCCCTTCTTTCTTTTCTCTCCAAAACTCTTGAGCGTGATGTCCTTGGCCAGCTCTCTTGCTATCTCTCTCAGAATGACCTTCTTGATCCAAATCAGTCAGGTTTCAAGACTGGTCATTCAACTGAGACTGCTCTTCTCTGTGTCACGGAGGCTCTCCGCACTGCTAAAGCTAACTCTCTCTCCTCTGCTCTCATCCTTTTAGACCTATCTACTGCCTTTGATACTGTGAACCATCAGATCCTCCTCTCCACCCTCTCCGAGTTGGGCATCTCCGGCGCGGCTCACTCTTGGATTGTGACCTACCTGACAGGTCGCTCCTACCAGGTGGCGTGGCGAGAATCCGTCTCCGCACCACGTGCTCTCACCACTGGTGTCCCCCAGGGCTCAGTTCTAGGCCCTCTCCTATTCTTGCTATACACCAAGTCACTTGGCTCTGTCATATCCTCACATGGTCTCTCCTA
Organism: Salmo trutta; assembly: GCF_901001165.1. Lineage (NCBI taxonomy): Eukaryota > Metazoa > Chordata > Actinopteri > Salmoniformes > Salmonidae > Salmo > Salmo trutta. Next base: position 15,465 of record NW_021822632.1, read on the forward strand.
TCATTGCTACGCAGACGACACACAATTCATCTTCTCCTTTCCCCCTTCTGATAACCAGGTGGCGAATCGCATCTCTGCATGTCTTGCAGACATATCAGTGTGGATGACAGATCACCACCTCAAGCTGAACCTCGGCAAGACGGAGCTGCTCTTCCTCCCGGGGAAGGACTGCCCGTTCCATGATCTCGCCATCACGGTTGACAACTTCATTGTGTCCTCCTCCCAGAGTGCTAAGAGCCTTGGCGTGACCCTGGACAACACCCTGTCGTTCTCCGCTAACATCAAGGCGGTGACCCGATCCTGTAGGTTCATGCTCTACAACATTCGCAGAGTACGACCCTGCCTCACACAGGAAGCGGCGCAGGTCCTAATCCAGGCACTTGTCATCTCCCGTCTGGATTACTGCAACTCCCTGTTGGCGGGGCTCCCTGCCTGTGCCATTAAACCCCTACAACTCATCCAGAACGCCGCAGCCCGTCTGGTGTTCAACCTTCCCAAGTTCTCTCACGTCACCCCGCTCCTCCGCACACTCCACTGGCTTCCAGTTGAAGCTCGCATCTGCTACAAGACCATGGTGCTTGCCTATGGAGCTGTGAGGGGAACGGCACCTCCGTACCTTCAGGCTCTGATCAGTCCCTACACCCAAAGAAGGGCACTGCGTTCATCCACCTCTGGCCTGCTCGCCTCCCTACCTCTGCGGAAGCACAGTTCCCGCTCAGCCCAGTCAAAACTGTTCGCTGCTCTGGCACCCCAATGGTGGAACAAGCTCCCTCACGACGCCAGGACAGCGGAGTCAATCACCACCTTCCGTAGACACCTGCAACCCCACCTCTTTAAGGAATACCTGGGATAGGATTAAGTAATCCTTCTAACCCTCCCCCCTACCCTCCCACCCCAAAAAGATATAGATGTACTATTGTAAAGTGGTTGTTCCCCTGGATATCATAAGGTGAATGCACCAATTTGTAAGTCGCTCTGGATAAGAGCGTCTGCTAAATGACGTACATGTAAATGTAATTAAAAGAGGAGGGGAAGAGAGAGAGATAGAAAGAGGAGAGAAAGACAGACAGGATGAAAGAGATAACAGGGGGAGGAAGAGTTACAGTAGACACACACACACACACACACACACACACACACACACCCCCAGCTTAATACTGTTTACACTATGAGGCAAGAGGTCTGCAGGAACACACACAAATACGCACGCACACGCCAACACAGAGAGCTTACTAAATCTCCCCTCTCCTCATTCTTCACACCTCCTCCTTCACATCAGAAAGAGATTACATTTGGCCATCAGTGGCCTCTCAAAATTAAAGTTTGAATGCAAACTTTAGGGGGTCAGGAGATTGTACTGTAATTGTGGCCACTGCTAGGAGTGAGGAGATTGTACTGTAATTGGGGCCACTGAGTGAGGAGATTGTATTGTAATTGTGGCAACTGCTAGAAGTGAGGAGATTGTACTTTAATTGTGGCCACTGTTAGGAGTGAGGAGATTGTACTGTAATTGGGGCCACTGCTAGGAGTGAGGAGATTGTACTTTAATTGTGGCCACTGCTAGGAGTGAGGAGATTGTACTGTAACTGCCTGTAGAAATCCTCCTGGTACTCCCCTTAATATAACTGAAGAAAGCTTCCCATACAGCAGCCATTTTAAGATCCATCTCTCCCTCTACCACTGTCTTTATTTGAGTATCCTATTATAAGCTGCTGGGGAACCTTATTCTCCCAGGGGGCGTGGTGCTCTGTCAATGAGGAGGGAGATCTGGAGGTTTCCATTAGAGGTCCACCGATTATGATTTTTCAACGCCGATACCGATTATTGGGGCCCAAAAAGCCTGCTGCCGATTAATCGGCCGATTTCCCCCCCCCCCCCCCCATTTATTTGTAATAATGACAATTACAACAATACTGAATGAACACTTATTTTAACCTGTCAAGGTATAGGGGGCAGTATTTTCGATTTCGTATGAAAAGCGTGCCCAGAGTAAACAGCCTAATACTTGGGCCCAGAGTCAAATATTTGCATATTATTAATAGATTTGGATAGGAAACACTCTGAAGTTTCTAAAACTGTTTGAATGATGTCTGTGAGTATAACAAAACTCATTTGGCAGGCAAAAACCTGAGAAAAATCCAACCAGAAAGTGTGGAAATCTGAGAATTGTAGTTCTTCTTTTGAATCCCTATTGAAATTACAGTGTCTCTGGGGTCACGTTGCACTTCCTAAGGCTTCCATTGGCTGTCAACAGCCTTGTCCGGTTAGAATGTTATCGCATTTTTACGTTAAAAATACCCTAAAGATTGATTGTAAACAACGTTTGACATGTTTCTATGAACGGTAATGGAACTATTTGACTTTGTGTCTCTGGTACTGCGCTCGCGCGTTATGCCTTTGGATAGCGATCTGAACGCACGAACAAAACGGAGGTATTTGGACATAAATATGGAGTATTTCGAACAAAAATAAAATTTATTGTGGAAGTAGGAGTCCTCGGAGTGCATTCTGACGAAGATCAGCAAAGGTAAGAGAATATTTATAATACTAATTCAGTTTTGTTGATGCCAGAACTTGGCGGGTAGCTGTATAGCTTGCTTCGATGGCTGAGCTATGTACTCAGAATATTGAACAATGTGCTTTCTCCGTAAAGTTATTTTGAAATCTTACAAAGCGGTTGCGTCAAGGAGTAGTGTATCTATAATTCTTTCAATAACTGTTGTAAATTTTATCAACGTTTATGATGAGTATTTTTGTAAATTGATGTGCTCATTCACCGACAGTTTTGGTGGGAATACATTTTCTGAACATCATGCGCCAATGTAAAATGCTGTTTTTGGATATAAATATGAACTTTATCGAGCAAAACATACATGTATTGTATAACATGAAGTCCTATGAGTGCCATCTGATGAAGATCATCAAAGGTTAGTGAATATTTTAGCTGTACTTTTGGTTTTTATGATGCATGTCCTTGCTTGGAAAATGGCTGTGTGGATTTTCTTGTGAAGTTTATGTCCTAACATAATGTAATTTTATGCTTTCGCCGTAAAACCTTTTTGAAATCGGACAATGTGGTTAGATTAACGAGAGTCTTATCCTTAAAATGGTGTAAAATAGTTGATTGTTTGAGAAAATGAAATGATGAGATTTTTGCTGTTTTGTATTTCGCGCCATGCTATTTCACTGGCTGTTGAATAGTGTGGGACAGTCACGTCCCACCTAGCCCAGAGAAGTTAACTTAATATAATACATAAAAAAAATCAATTTAGCCTCAAATAAATAATGAAACATGTTCAATTTGGTTTAAATAATGCAAAAATTAAGTGTTGGAGAAGAAAGTAAAAGTGCAATATGTGCCATGTAAAAAAAGCTAACGTTTAAGTGCCTTGCTCAGAACATGGGAACATATGAAAGCTGGTGGTTCCTTTTAACATGAGTCTTCAATATTCCCAGGTAAGAAGTTTTAAATTGTAGTTATTATAGGAATTTTAGGACTATTTCTCTCTATACGATTTGTATTTCATATACCTTTGACTATTGGATGTTCTTATAGGCACTTTAGTATTGCCAGTGTAACAGTATAGCTTCCATCCCTCTCCTCGCTCCTACCTGGGCTCGAACCAGGAACACATCGACAACAGCCACCCTTGAAGCAGCATTACCCATGCAGAGCAAGGGGAACAACTACTCCAAGTTTCAGAGTGAGTGACGTTTGAAACGCTAATAGCGTGCACCCGCTAACTAGCTAGCCATTTCACATCGGTTACATCAGCCTAATCTTGGGAGTTGACAGGCTTGAAGTCATAAACAGCGCAATGCATTGCGAAGAGCTGCTGGATAATGCACGAAAGTGCTGTTTGAATGAATGCTTACGAGCATGCTGGTGCCTTCCACCGCTCAGTCAGACTGCTCTATCAAACCATAGACTTAATTATAATATAATAAACACACAGAAATACGAGCCTTAGGTCATTAATATGGTCGAATCCGGAAACTATCATCTCGGGGAAAAAAAAAACGTTTTTTTCTTTCAGTGAAATACGGAACCGGTCCGTATTTTATCTAACGGGTGGCATCCCTAAGTCTAAATATTCCTGTTACATTGCACAACCTTCAATGGTATGTCATAATTACGTAAAATTCTGGCAAATTAGTTCGCAACGATCCAGGAAATGAACACAAGAGCAGTGACACAATTTCATGTTAGCAGGCAATATTAACTAAATATGCAGGTTTAAAAATATATACTTGTGTATTGATTTTAAAGAAAGGCATTGATGTTTATGGTTATGTACATTGGTGCAACGACAGTGCTTTTTTCGCAAATGCGCTTGTTAAATCATCACCCGTTTGTCGAAGTAGGCTGTGATTCGATGAGAAATTAACAGGCACCGCATCGATTATATGCAACGCAGGACACGTTAGATAAACTAGTAATATCATCAACCATGTGTAGTTAACTAGTGATTATGTTAAGATTGATCGTTTTTTATAAGATAAGTTTAATGCTAGCTAGCAACTTACCTTGGCTTCTTGCTGCCCTCGCATAACAGGTGGTCAGCCTGACATGCAGGCTCCTCGTGGAGTGCAATGTAAGGCAGGTGGTTAGAGCGTTAGACTAGTAACCAGAAGGTTGCAAAAACGAATCCCCGAATCCCCCCTGAACAAGGCAGTTAACCCCGGTTCCAAGGCCGTCATTGAAAATAAGAATGTGTTCTTAATCTGACTTGCCTAGTTAAATAAAGGGCAAAAACATTTTTTTAATAATAACAATAATTTAATTAAAAAAAAAATTTAAATCGGCAAATCGGTGACCAAAAATACCGATTACCGATTGTTATAAAAACTTGAAATTGGCCCTAATTAATCGGCCATTCCGATTAATCGGTCGACCTCTAGTTTCCATGTTTTCTCTTACAGGCTGCTCTTTTTCTGAGCATGACATCTGAGGGCTGAATGGTGTTGTGATGTATGATAGTGTGGGGTCAAATTCTCTTTCTCTTTCCCTTCCTCCCTCTCTCCCTGTTCCTCTTTCTTTACCTCCCTCTTTCCATCAATCCCTCCCTCCCTCCCCTCTCTCTCTCCCTCTCTCTCTCTCTCTCCCTCTCTCTCTCTCTCTCTCTCTCTCAGGCAGACAGGCAGGGACCATCGACCTAGGCCTTCTATAAATATTTGAGGAGCCCCCATTACCTTTGGCGGTGTGGCAGCAAAATGAAAACAAAGCACTTTAGCTGAGGCTCATATTCTCCTTATTAAAGAGCTGTCTACAGTGCTGTGGGGATGATGATGGATATGTCACCCTGAGAGGAGACGTGAGGAGACGAGAGGGGAGAGGAGGGGGAGAGGAGGAGAGGAAAGGAGAGAAGGGGAGAGGAGAGGAAAAGAGAAGAGGAGGGGGGAGAGGAGATGAGGAGATGGGG